>NC_044565.1:25598737-25898737 GCF_007565055.1 Rhinopithecus roxellana
AAAAATCTCATATGCATCAAGACAAAATGACTCAATGAATCAGTCATTCTACTTCTAGGTATACTTCTAGGTAAAACTCCCCAAGAAACACTCACATATATGCACAGGGAAACAAACATAAGTATGTTCCATGAAGTACTATTTGTGACAGCAACAAAAATGGGAACATCCTGAGTGTTTATTAATAGAAGAAAAGATAATAAAATGTGACATATAAATATAATGGAAGACTATACAACACATAAAAGCTTTTGGGTTTTTTTGTTTTGTTTTGTTTTGTTTTTGTTCTCGAGACAGAGTTTCACTCTGTTGCCCAGGCTAGTGTGCAGTGGCGTGATCTTGGCTCACTGAAACCTCTGCCTCCCAGGTTCAAACAATTCTCATGCCTCAGCCTCTCGAGTAGCTGGGACTATAGGCGTGCACCACCATACCCAGCTAATTTTTGTATTTTTAGTAGAGACAGGGTTTTGTTATGTTGGGCAGGCTGGTCTCAAACTCCTGGCCTCAAGTGATCCACCCACCTCTGCCTCCCAAAGTGTTGGGATTACAGGTGTGAGCCACTGTGCCCAGCTCAACATATAAAAGGAGCAAATGAAATGTCATTATTGGCATGGAGAAATCTTGAAAATAATAATGAAAAAAATATTGCAGAATGATACATAGTATGACACATATACATAAGTTGGAAAATATACAAATCAACACTACCTGTTGCTTGTAAATACTAACTGATATCGTTTGGATGGGTATCCCCTCAGAATCTCATACTGAAATATGATCTCCAATGTAGGAGGTAGGGCCTGGTAGGAGGTGTTTGGGTCATGGGGGCAGATCTGTCATGAATGACTTGGGGCTGTCCTTGAGGATAATGAATGAGTTCTCACTCAGAGTTCATGTGAATCTGGTTGTTTAAAGGAGTGTGGCACCTCCCCACCTCTATCTCTTGCTCCCATTTTTGCCATGTGACATGCAGGCTCCCCTTCACCTTCCACCATGGTTGTATGCTTCCTGAGGCCCTCATCAGAGGCAGATGCCAGCACTGTGCTTTGTGTACAGCCTACAGAACAATAAATCAATTAAACCTCTTTTCTTTATAAATTATCCAGCCTCAGGCATTTCTTTATAGCAACCCAAGAACGGACTAACATACTCATATATGGCTTAAAAGCATTAAAAAAAAAAACCCAAAAAGATAAATACCAAATTCACAGAAGAAACTGGTTTGCCTAGGCCTGGGGACCAAACAGGATGTTATATATATTACAATGTGTTCCTTCTTTAATTTCTTCTCCTTAAACTACGTTTTTTTAATATTTATTCTTACTAACTCTATAGATTTCTAAAGAAAAATAAAGATGAAACAAATAAAAACATTAATTTTCAAGTCTGGACAGTGGGAATACAGTATTTGTTATTATATTTACATTTCTGCAATAAAAAATAGTTCTTAAAGGGGCCAGTCACTTGACTGTATTTAAGGTATGGAGAAACACACATACTGGGTGTAAAGAATTCTGAACAGAAGTAAAAATTTAGCACTGTTTAACATTTCCTCTGAAAAGGCAGAGAGTTCATGGATATCTGAATGAATGCTTGCTATTTTAGTTATGAGCCAGCCATTCAGCTACACTGGTTCTAGGCAAGGTCACTGGAGATAGCAGGTAAAACAAGATAACAGTTAAGATCTCTGGCCAGGCACAGTGGCTCACACTTATCATTCCAGCACTTTGGGAGGCTGAGGTGGGCGGATTGCTCAAACCCAGCAGTTCAAGACCAGCCTGGGGAACGCAGGGAGACCCTCTCTTAAAAAAAAGGTAACCGTTGACATCAGAAGATCTGGGTTCAACTCCTGGTTCAGTCACTTAGTCTGACTTTGACTAAGCTGCTTAACCTTTTTGTCTATAAAATGGAAATGATAATTTCTATATCACATGGTCTTTGGAGAATTACCTGAGATAACACTACATAGATTTGCCTAGCACACAGGAAATCTTCAAAGAATGATAGGAAAAACTAAAAGGGTTGAGGAAGCATTTTTCAAGAGTTTTTTGAAGTTAACTATTCTTTTCTTAATTCATCATATATGAAGAATATGGCACATTCCCATCATAATAATGGGGGATGTGAAGAGGTGAAGAGGTTCAGGATGTGAGGTGGTAAACAGGGACAGAAAGCCTCCCGGATGTGCCCCAACCCCTCATATCTTCCCATCACCACTGGTCTGGGTTAGCAGACCCTAGGCCTGGGTATTTTAGGCTCACAGAACTGCGGAGACATAGCTGGTGGCAACTCTGGACCACTGCTCCCTCCAAAAGCATAGGTTCCAGAGGTCACAGCAATGAGACTTCCTGTTGGCAGCTGCTAAAACCCCTGTGTGGTCAAAACTTGGGGTACTGGGAGGTAGTGGTGGCTGGTTTGCATTCTAAGGAGCCTGGAAGGAATAGGAGTGGTCTCAGGGGATCCTGAGCAGGTGTCAGAAGAAAAGCATCCCAAAAAAAGGCTGAAAAGTTTTCCTAAAATATCTATCCACTCCAAGTCTCACTTCTCTCCATAATAGGGACATTGCTAGATGTCACTTTCCTCCAAATATCAATAAACATTTGAAATAAAAGACTAAAAAATTTGAACTCTTCAGACATATTTAACCACAGACTTTGAAGAAACCTTCAGTGAAGTCCATCTACCTACCCAACACCCTTGCCCACCTTCCTACCCATGCTATCCAGAACACATTGTAAAGCATCTGTTGAAGACATAGTAAAATTGCTTTTCTTAGCTGCTTGCTCCTCATCAGCATATTTTGGTAACTACTATAACTTTATCCAAATGTATCAGTAGCAGATATCAATTTCCCCTTTAATATTTAATAATTTAGTAATACTTTATTGAATTTAATAATGCATTAAATAATTAAATAATAATTTATTAATCTTCAAAAATTACAATGATCAGAAAGTGAATAAAATTGAATTTCCTTTGTATTAAACCTCACCTGAACGGTTCCTTCCCTAGGGAAATAGGTGGCAGAAAATTTCTAAAGTAATCTAAATGCTTCTTGCTGAAATTTAAATCTCTGCTCTTTGAATCTTCTTTGTGTGTACAGAATAGTTTGGAAGGAAGAGATGAGCAATTCAAGCAATGTTTGCTAGCAGTTCTCCAGTACATAATTGCTTGAGTAATGCTCCCTCCACATATTTCTCTCAGTCCAGAGACAGTGCCTATTGTTTTAGCAACCAGGTGCTTTGACATGTTTCCTATTATGTTGAGAAACTGAGGGAACAGGTGATATGAGGTATTAAGTGACTTGATTGGGACCAAGAGTAAGGGGTTTTAAAACTCTTCCCCTTTCATTTGTTGGGATTTGTTCTTTTTGTATGCTGGTCTGCATTCTCTCAAGTTTAAATTAAGTAGGTAAAGATCACAGTGAATGTTCTGACTACTTGAGAGTAATAGTTAAAATCCTAGCCTTTTGAATATCTTGCCTATCCTGCATCTTTGAGTGAGTCTGCCTACAGTAAGCAGTAGCTCCTGAGGGGGGGGCCTTGAGAATCAAAGTCTGTTTGTCAAATGAGGTGTTTCACAATAGAGAAGGATGGTCTACTGAAGGACAGAGTTGGGGAAAGAGGCAGTGAAAGAAGGAGAGAGGGATACAGAGAGAGGGACCAAAGGAGAATGGGAGGTAGGGAGGAAGAAGAAGGGGAAGGAAAGGGAGAAAAAGAAAGAGAAGGAGAGAGAATCTACTGTGTCCTTTTGATTTTAGGGGAAAAAACCTTGTGATGTTGGTCCTTATATAATGTAAAGTAGCCTGTTTACCTATAGAGAAAAACTCACATTTTCATCTTGATAAGTACTTCTGGGTTTGCACATACACCACAATACATTATACATATTTCAAGATCAAAACTGCACCTGCAGTTCACAATGACCTATATTTTGCCTTGGTCCCTGACAGTTGCTCTGTAGCAAAGCCAAGTCAAAACAATGCTCAAGGAAAAAAAAAAAAAGAAAGAAAAAACGCTGAAAGTTCCTGGCAATTTCCCTTCCACTCCACATGCTGCCAAGGTCACAGAGAGGTAAAGCTGAACTCTCCATTTGGTCATTTTTGCTTTTTCCTCTCCTTTTCCCCTCCCTCCACTTATGTACATGCTGATATAGTTTATGGTCTGTACCTCAATAACATTATCACTCTGGATTTTTATCAGACTTGAGGTCAGTGGAAAGGAGAGTGGATGTGAGTCTGGGTGTGGTAAGGTCCTATTGCTTTATCAGGGAGGTAAGAAAGTGAATCTACCTGGTATGCTTCTGGCTGTGAAGTGCAGTGAGGTGAGCCAAGGTGCCAGGGGTCACTAGGAGTTCACCTTGGATAAGTGCCCAGTGTTTGCAGGACTTAGCTCATCAACTTTTCTAATTTGCAAAGAGGTATTTCCTGTTGGGTTTCTTCATCCCTGTCATCTAGGGAAAAGAATCCAGTATGCAGCCTGTTTGGTGTGTACAGAAAACATCTCCTTCCTGAATTAAATCCAATTATGATAATTCATTCAGCAAATCCTGTGATCACAGGCACAAGTTAAACTGCACAGGGTGGAGGAGTTGGGTGTTAAGCAAAGGGGACTATCTGTCAAGTATACCTAGGTGCTTTCCTCACCACTGCATTGACCTGTACCTGAACCTATTCAACATCATCTACAAACTACTTAACCTTGGTGTGCCATGTTTTCGTCTCCTATAAAACAGCATTTCTCACTATTTATTCCTAAATAGGTTCTGTTACCTGCTTAGAGAGCCCTGGAGAGCAGAACAACTAAGTCCCAGTAACAGGAAAGAAACATAATATCAAATTTTAAGAGTTGTGCTTCTGGATTTTGAGACTGAGAGGTGGCTGATAGGGGGAGCCCTATGGGCTGGCCCTGAATAGGATGTTACTGGCATCATTCTTTTGTGCTAATTTATGGTAGAACTGACCACTGCTTGGGTCTTACTATTAGATTACAATGATTAAAAGTACAAAGCAGGTGGGAGGAGTACTGAATAATTCCCTCCTATTAAGGTTAGGCCAAAAATATTGCAGAACACTAAGGAAAAGTGTTCATTTTCTGAGACACTGCATTAAGGAGAAAGTAAAAGGTGAGATTTTAGACCTGCTCTCCTAGTTATGGTCAAATTGCCCTTACATCTTTTCACCTAACCTACTTTGAAATATATGTGTGATAAACTATAATGTGATAAACTATAATGGCAATAATCACTTCCACTCAAACTTGAGGACTTTCTCAAATCAAGGTATCCAAGATAAATTTCAAGGTATTGAACTCCCAGCTGAAATATGCAAAGGCCCCTTAACAATTAGCTCAAAAAGCAGGACATATATAAATGTAAAATACTTTAATTTCTAAGGGTCTCTCTCATTGGAAATTACTTGACTTCCTTTTAATTCTATTTTTTAAAAAAGATGTTTACTCATTTGTTTGTTCATTCATTTAACAAACATTAATTGAACAGCTGTTGTGTGCCAGGAACTGAGATAAGGATATAAAAATGAGTAAGACAACAGTAGAGGAGACATACAGGCAAATAAACACAGTATAGTATGATATGCTGCAACAAATCTTTGTGTAACGTCTTCAAGAAATATAGAGGGTGGGCCAGTCCCTCCCTGGGAGAGTCAGGGAAAGGTTCACAGGGGAGGAAACATCTGACCTGAATCTTAAAAGTTGAGTAAATGTTTGCCAGAGAAATAAGTGCCTAGCTAAAGGGAAGAAACTTTGCTATGTCATGCTTGGGGAACAGCAACACATTTGATGTAGATATACCAAGGGAATGGTAAAAAATTAAACTGGAAAGGCAGGCAGGGGCTGGCCTCAGAAGGTACTTGTATTCAAGGTCTTAGGACCTTCCTTGGAGGTGGTAGACCTTGAAGAGTTTTAAGCAGAGGAATGATCAATTTAATTTGTATTTCAGAAAGGCCACTTTAGCAGTAATGGGGATGGGGACAGGTCTACTATGTGAAAGCAGCAGGAACACTGAGAGAAATATGTAAAATAACTATGATAAAGTTTATGATACATGCTGATGTTAATGTAGATATCTATGTAAGTTTTATAATATATCTGCCACCATTACACATGCTATGGACAATATAATAAGAGTTCAGCATTTGGAATGAAATGATGAGGGAAGGCTTCATAGGAAGGCAGATACTGAGAAAGAAATTAACCCCAGAGTATAGAAATAGAACAAATAAACTATGATGCTTCTAACTATATGAATGTGTCTGTTAGTTGGAGAATATGTATCAGACATTGAAATCAGAGAAATAAAATTACCTGGGGTCCTACACATTTAGACCAATACTCCAAGTTACAAGGAAATATCACACAGAAGTCCACCAAAATCTAAACAGGATCCTAAAATGGGACTGGAAAGTTAATTTTTTAAAATACTAAGCTGACATGATCATGCCTATAATTGCTGTAAAGGTTCTAGTCCATTTCTAAGCTTGTGCATTTGATTGAGACAAAACACACTGGACAAATACAAAGTATTTTGCATGTCGAACCTTAATCACCAAACAAGTAAAATGACATTTACTTGAGATAAGGAGCCTGGGTTACCAGTGAGTACCTTGTAAAGTTTCTTTTTCATTTAAGTATTCTACAGGAAAGACAAAAGTATTTAACACAGGCTGCTATTAAGGGAGGAGTTGGGAAGACAGAGCAGGTTTATATGTGTGTCCTAACTGAAACTTCTTTTGAAATATAGTTTATGGTGTTACTTATACATATAATTCTTAAACTAAGCAGATATGTGAACAATTAGATCATTCCAATCTCATGAACAGTGTAAATCCACCCAGTAATAAAGCCATTTTGGATTATTATTCTTTGTTTACTAAGCCAACAGAAGCATTCATTCCAGCCAGCCTGTCAAAAGCACAAAGTGAAGCTAAACAGTTTGTTTAGTCTAACGATAGATGTTCTCAGCCAAAACAAAAAGGGACCCAAATTGTTTTGCTTTTATAAAATGTAACTTTACCGTGGAATGATATTACATAATTAGAGGGAATAGATACGAAGACAGAGGCAACATGATGCAGAGTTCTTTTTTATTCAGTGTGACAAAGGGATGAGATGGATTTTTTTTGCCAGTCTAAAGCAGTGACCAGCTGTCATGAATGACTCTGTCAAATAAATCATTTATAGTATTCCCTTAACCTAGTACCCACTTGATAACTGTAGCACCATTATTCAATTTCGTTGATTATGTAAGTTAGTAATTTGCATATTTACTTTAAAACCACATTTCATGGACAAGATAGAGTTAAAGTTTATCTGAGATACACTCATTCTACACCATAAATGACTTCACCACCCCTCCCTGTCATTAACAATGTTAAGTTACTGCTCTAGGGTTTTACCTACCTCATTTTGAATAGTTCCATAAAGTTGTCTAACCCATTTGTCAACAGACCACTTGGAGTTCAAGCAACACTTCATGGCTCACAGTTGGTAATTACAAAGTTTCCCTAAACATGTAGATGCTATACGATTTCCAAATTGCAATAATCTTCTAGGCCACTATCAGGCCTGGTAACCTCTCATCACTTCAGAAATCAATTCACAAAGTGAGCAAGTCAAGTCATTTTCCTCAGCAGTTTTAACCAATGTTATGCTTCACATAGACATGGATGGTCAAACTCATTTTTATTTTCTTATTAGTGCTGCTCAATTAATCCTCAACCCTCTTACAACCAGCACTAAAAAAGATATAATCTTTCTACAAGTACAATTGGCCCCGGACATATCCTGATTTCACCTGTTCAGGTCTCTGGGTATTCAATAAAGCAAGTTCAGCCGCTGTGCCAAAAGGCCACACAGAGTTCAAGGTAACACCTCACAGCCATCAGCAGGTTAATTATAATTTCATTTTCAAACACACCGAATACATGCTTGTTTCAACTCCAAATGACCTTACCTGCTTAATTTTTTTTTTTTGGCGGGGGGGTGGTCTACATGGAGTAAATTTCTGTCAGCAAAGCTGAGAGGCCACTCAGAGTTCATGGTAACAATTCATATTTTTAAAAGGTTGCCCAGACCTAAATCCTCACCTTCAAACATTCCTGAAAGAGCACTTAGTAGCTATGAAGGAAGTAGGGAGTGGGGGATGGAGAAGGAAGAGTGGTGGAGATAGAGGAGGGTGGAAAAGGGAAGGCGAGACACAACATCTGACCTCTGGAGTTTTGAGGAGTTCAGTGTCAATGGCCATTTTAGTGAGGTGATTCTGGCTCATGGGGGGAGGGCCTCCACTTTGCGGGTAGAATCTTATAGGAGTTTCTAGATACCCAATGACAGCATCACTGCCAGAAAGAAAACTGGCTCAAAAGCAGCCTTGTATTAAATTCTTAAGTGATCACAATAGTGGAAGCTTGATTCTGTATGGAAGGGACCTGGGACAAAAGCTGACTTCCTGCTACTTTCTCAATGAGTAGGTATAGAAAAGGAAGTTCTCAGAGAGGTAGGTGTTTTCTCCCAACAAGGGCTCTTTCTCTTATCATTTAGGCTGAAAGAGCCCAGTTAACATCAATGAGAGGGGTCATTTCAGATGTGATTTTTTTACATGTATCGTGGGCCAGAATGACAAGTTTTGTAGAAATGCTCTCTAGGACCAACTGACCCATTTTCCTCCTTAAAATCTCAAACTAGTGGCCTGAAAGCTTTTTCTCAGGAATGCTTTCTGCTTAACTCATCACTCACCCTGTGTGAAGTGAAATGGAAATCTCATTTCCCATTTCACAGAGCTAAGCTGATTTTTTTGTTTTAATTTTTTTTTTCAAATGATATAAATGACTCAATTGCTCATAGTATTAACTTGTTCATTTTGTAAGTTGACTTAAAGAGACCAAAAATAAGTATAGAATCCAATAGCATATTTTATTCTTGGCCATCTATTCCTCTTGAAACAATTATTAGTAGTATGGGACCTTGTCTCAAGTTGCTTAGAAGTCTTCCCTGGCACTTCAATCACCACCTGGTTTGTCTGCATCTGCTTTCTTACAACCTGATACGTCTTGTCAATCTTCTTTGATAAAATGACAATTTCTATAGTGTTCACTCATTCCTTCTTTAGAGGATCTATTTGGCAAACAAGTGAGTGGTATAACAGCCCCTTTCACTCTTAAATCTTAACCACGGATTATCTCAATGCTGTTTTCCAAATCAGGGAGGTAATTTTTGGTTGCTGCAAGACCACAAAGCATTTAGTTGAATGCCCTCACATAAAAGACTGAATGTTTTGTTATTGTTGCTGAATCCAGTGATTTACATTTTTTCAGTTGCAGAGCCTGTTTCCTTCCCTACAAATAAATTTTATAAAAAAAAGTCCAATACATAAAAATATAATGTCAAAGCTGCTTATGCAAATTTAGGTTAAACCACCCAGACACCTATCAGCTCAGTCCTTCAACCTTCTTCCATTCCCCCAACTTCTACCACCACAGCACAGAATCACACTCAAGGGAGCTCAATAGAACTACTGGCTTCTATGCAACACAGCTTCAAAGCTAGTAAGACATGGATGTTGGTAGTAATTAGAAAGTAGGTATTTGGGTTTTTTTCTTTTTCTGGAGATAGCTACCCATGCTGGAGTGCAGAGTACAGTGGCAGAATCTTGGCTCACTGCAACCTTCGCCTCCTGGGTTCAAGCAATTCTTGTGCCTCAGCTTCCTGAGTAGTTGGGATTACAGGTGCTGGCCACTAAACCCGGCTAATTTCTTTGTATTTTCAGTAGTGATGAGGTTTCATCATGTCAGCCAGGCTGGTCTTGAATTCCTGACCTCCAGTGATCCTCCTGCCTTGGCCTCCCAAAGTGCTGGGATTACAGGTGTGAGCCACCACACCTGGCCAAAAGTAGGTATTTGTAAGTGGCAAATCATTTCACCAAACTTAATTACACCCCATTTTTTTACATCAAATTATCTTCTCCATTCTGTAACCCCAGTGGACACCGGCTGTTTTTCACCTTTCTTCCAAGGTTACTAATTTTGCTCAGTTGCAATATATATGTATGAAATAAAAATCAGAAATTATAAAAGTTAAAAAAATTATCTCTTGAAGGCAGGAGATACATTTATACGTTCTTCTCATAAGTCATAGCTCATACTAAGCATTCAAAAAATGTTTGCTACATTAAACTCAATAAATACACTATCTGCCTCAGATCGGAAAAAATTACTTTCAGTGCAGAATTTGTCATTTTCAGTGGGCAGGAATGAAATATCCTTCTCTTCCTCACTCTGCATTCACCCAGAAATCCTTAGTCATCACAGGGATCATATGTGACTAGTCATCACATCAGACTCTATTCATTGCAGAAACACTCCATTTGACCTTCAACAAGGTGACAACCTCCATGCATCTCAACTTTCCTTAATGAGAAATGTAGAATGACAATTGAAAGCTGAGGCCTTCAATAAAGAATATTTGGTCTCAACTTTCCCACTTATACATGGCAACAATTAAACTGATCTTTTCCCTTGTCTGACATTCAAAAGGAAGTGGTGAGTGTCAAACCAAGGCAAAGAAGTCATTTAACGTCTGCTTTTCATTTTAAGAGAATTGTTCCTTCTCAATCAACAATCAACCAAATATGTATTGATATCCTCTGGGGTCCTAAAAAGAACATTGAACTTGAAGTCAAAACACTGGGGCTCAAATTTAGAATTTGCTACTTAATAGCTGTATGACATTGATTGAGAACACTTTGAGCATCTGTATCTCATCTCTATAGGTGGCATAATAATTGCTACCTCACAAGATTATTCTTCAGATAAAAAATAGGATTTATGAAAATATCTAGTACTGTTCCTAGTGCATATTTGATTCAGGGCCTCATGTGAGACCCTAGGTACAAAAAGGGTTAAAGGAGAAATGCAAAAGAAATGTATTGACTTTGCAAGTCAATTGCCATAATTTTGAATACTGAGGCAATTTGTACTTAATATCCACAGGGTTCAAGGACACAAGCTCACTTCTAGGGGATTAAAGCTGTGGGATGAGTGTGGAAAAACTCACGGCTCTGGGTTTGTTCCAGGGTAAGCCTCAGGATATATTAAATTCAACTAGATTCAGGAGTCTACTAAGATAAAAGGCAGAATCAGAGCCATAGTCCATTTGTAGGGCAAGTATACCAATAGTTGCCCCATGATACCAAAAGGATTTTCATTCCAATCACCATATCCTTCCCTTCACTACCTCTTCCTTCTTACTCTGTTTCTCTCTTCCACTTTAGTATCTCAATCAGGGCTAACCTGGAGCTAGAACCGAGAGACTGGATGTTCTCAGAAGTGAAGGGTCCTATGGTCACAGGACTATTTCCAGTGCTAAGATCTGTTCCCTCATTCCTCTGCTAGATCTTCTGGAGTTACAAAATCACACTTTAGTTTGCCTTTGTGTGACTCAGTCCTTAAGATTAGAATTTAAATGGCTAGAGTAGAGGATCAGATGGGTTTGAAAATTTGGACCTTGATGCACACAAAAATTGTATAAGCACCCAAATATTAAAGAATAGCTTTTTTTTTTGTATGTGCTAAAACATGATTCTGAGTAGAGACCATATTCTTCACAAAATTTTGGTAGCAAAGGAACTCTTACCAAATTTACCTTTCCCTTACGGATCAACATGATTGAAATAGCAGAAAAAGTGTAGATAATTTTTCTTTCTTTTTTATGTTTTTGAGACAAGGTCTGGCTCTATTTTCCAGGCTGGAGTACAATGGTGTGATCTCATCTCACTGCACCCTCTGCCTCCCAGGCTCAAGCCATACTCCCAACTCAGCCTCCCAAGTAGCTGGGACTACAGACATGCACAACCATACCCAGCTAATTTTTTTTTTTTTTTTTTTTTTTTTTGTAGAGACAGGGTTTTGCCATGTTGCCCAGGCTGGTCTCGAATTTGTGAGCTCAAGTGATCCACTCACCTCAGCCTCCCAATGTGCTGAGATTACAGGATAAGTTTAGATAACTTTTCTAAAGGTACTGAGTCATTTGCAAACTCATGACTGAGGAATAACAACATCTAACAATGATGGCAACAACAACAACAAAAATCTGCTTTACTGAACCCAAGAAATGCTTCTTAAAAATATATGTTTCATTTGCCTCATGGCAAGCATTTATTGAGTACTTCATCTATGTAGGGCCTTAGTCATTACAACTTCTGGTCTTCATTATTATTATTATTTTTTATCATTCTAGTTCTTCCATTTTTCTCCTTTCTTTACTTTTATTTCCCTGTTTCATTCTCAAATTCTTTTTTTGAGAGTCCCATCATAGGTGATGAAGCAGGCATCACCTATGCCTGCTTCATAAATTAATTCAGATATGTTTCAAACACAGTAACACACTACTTTTTCTGCTTCTTTTTCCACACCTGTGCTCATAACCCTTTTTTCTAGAAAATGTCCAGATAACACAGATGTTAGAATTAAGCACAAAGAAATGACCATTTCCTGTATACCAATATGGGTATAAAAGTTTAAAAGGTTAACCTACAAGAACCACTGGACATTAAAATTAAACGTAACTTCAGAGACCATTTAATCTAGCCTTGAGGTTTCAAAGTGTTAAAGGTGGTAATGACATCAGTTAGAATTTCCATTTTAAGTCACTAAACAAGTTTTGGGGTATCATGGAGTAATTTGTAGCAGACCAATATTCTATCAAAGACAATTAGAAAAACCACAGACAAACATTTAAAAAAATAAAAAGACTGCTTGGAAGTATCAGAGAGTTGCTGAGGCATCCAGGACTTAAGGATACAAGATCTGGAAGAGAAGGGGAGCTCACTGAGATGAACACAAAATTCCACATACCATATATCCTTGGTGTTGAAAGAGAGGCAAAGAAGCTAAGAGAACTTCTGGCAAACTCACAGAGCTGGATAAACAAAAACAAGTTTGAGGATGCCAGAGGAGCAAGAGTGCAGAGAAAAGAGAAGAACAGAAAACAGCCTATTGGCATAGGCCAATGCTAAGCTATAGGGAGGGGAGAGCTATAGGCAAAGGGGAGAAAGCCAAGCAGAAAATGGCTAAAAAATAGAGTTATCTGAAGACTCCTGATGCTGAGAAGATAAAAATTGGAGTCCAGGTTCCATCTAGAAGGAGCCTTGCTAAAATGCTCTATGTTCCCAGTTGGGACACATAAAGGGATACCTGTAATAGTTGGTATGAGCAAAATGTAGACTTAACCTTCGAAAAACTACATTGCTGCAAAACTGCATTGCTGCTGCAGAACTACAAAGTTCCTGAATGTATTGAGGTGATGATCCCCTTTACTCTAGATGCCTGCCAGAAAATAGGATGAATGTCTTTAGAAAAGAATATCCAGGGCCACTACAATTTTTCATGTCTAATGGCTGGGATTCAGTAAAAAGTTGTCAGACTTATCAAGAACAGAAATATGAGAAAAGCAGACAATAGAAACAGTACTACAGGTGAGTGAAATCAGAAATACACTTTAAAATAGAGAATAAAATACAGAATTTCATCACACAATTGAAATACTTAAAAAATAAATTCTACATCTGAAAAAAATAATAGTTAAAACTAAAAATATAGCAGAGAGATTTAAGAACAGATTGGATAGAGGATGAGTAAACTGGAACACCAGTGAGTACAAAATGTCTAGACAGAAGCAAAATCTAGACTGAAACGGAAAGCAGAACAACATATGTGCATATACAGTCCCAGTGGAAGATGGAGAATGGGGGAAAAAGACAATTTGAAGATATAATAACTGCAAATTTTCTAAACTGATGAAAGACATCATGTCATAGGTTCAAGAGGAATCTTAAACTCTACACAGGAAAAATACAAAGAAAACCACACCAAGGCACATTAGAGTAAAACTGCCAAAAACTGAAGACGAAGAGAACATTCTGGGCAGCACAGTGAGACCACATCTCTAAAATAATAAAAATTTTAAATAGACAAATAAAAAAGATACATCATCTTCCAAGGAGCTGCAACAAGACTGACACCTGACTTCATTTTTTAAGATGATGGAAACCAGAAGACAATGGAACTACATCTTTGAATGTTAAAAGAAAGTAATTGGCAACTTAGAATTCAATACCCAAGGAAAATGTTCTTCAATAATGAAGCCCTCCTCACCCCCTGCCAACAAAAAGACTTTTCCAGGCAAATAAAAGCTGAGATAATTGAACAACTGTAGGCCTACACTAAAAGAAATATTTTTTTAAATATGAAAAGCAACAAAAGGGTAAATGGATGGATACATGTAAATAAATATTTTCTAAACTAAAAATAATACTAATGATCTTTGGGATTTAAAATATGAAGTCAAAATGCACGATAGTAGCAATAAAAATGTAGGAATGGAACAAATTTAATTAAAGTAGTCTAAAGTTGAAGATTTTCTGGGATTTGTTACAATTATATTAGCCTAATAAGAATGATTGTTGTAGAGTTCCAGATAACAAGTAAAAGGATAAAAGACAGTATAATTGATAGGCTAATAGAAAATAAAAGAGCAATCAAATATAATTACTGTTTTAAAAGGCAGGAAAGGAGGAAAAAGTTAAAAAAAAAAAAAGAAAGGTAGAAACAGAAGTGGACAACAGAAAGTATAAGAGTATATTTAAATCCCAATATATCAGTAATTAACTTAAATGCAAATTAACTAATACTCCAATTAAAAACCAGACCTTATTAAAATAAAGAAGCAAACACTCTACAGTAGAGCACACTTTAAAAATAACAATATTTGTGTCCTCTTTTATTTCACTGAGCAGTGGTTTGTAGTTCTCCTTGAAGAGGTCCTTTACATCCCTTGTAAGTTGGATTCCTAGGTATTTTATTCTCTTTGAAGCAATTGTGAATGGAAGTTCATTCCTGATTTGGCTTTCTGTTTGTCTGTTACTGGTGTATAAGAATGTTTGTGATTTTTGCACATTAATTTTGTATCCTGAGACTTTGCTGAAGTTTCTTATCAGCTTAAGGAGATTTTGGGCTGAGACGATGGGGTTTTCTAAATATACAATAATGTCATCTGCAAACAGGGACAATTTGACTTCTTCTTTTCCTAACTGAAAACCCTTGATTTCTTTCTCTTGCCTGATTGCCCTAGCCAGAACTTCCAACACTATGTTGTATAGGAGTGGTGAGAGAGGGCATCCCTGTGTTGTGCCCGTTTTCAAAGGGAATTTTTCCAGTTTTTGCCCATTCAGTATGATATTGGCTGTGGGTTTGTCATAAATAGCTCTTATTATTTTGAGGTACGTTCCATCAATACCGAATTTATTGAGCGTTTTTAGCATGAAGGGCTGTTGAATTTTGTCAAAGGCCTTTTCTGCATCTATTGAGATAATCACGTGGTTTTTGTCTTTGGTTCTGTTTATATGCTGGATTACGTTTATTGATTTGCGATGTTGAACCAGCCTTGCATCCCTGGGATGAAGCCCACTTGATCATGGTGGATAAGCTTTTTGATGTGCTGCTGGATCTGGTTTGCCAGTATTTTATTGAGGATTTTTGCATCGATGTTCATCAGGGATATTGTTCTAAAATTCTCTTTTTTTGGTGTGTCTCTGCCAGGCTTTGGTATCAGGATGATGTTGGCCTCATAAAATGAGTTAGGGAGGATTCCCTCTTTTTCTATTGATTGGAATAATTTCAGAAGGAATGGTACCAGCTCCTCCTTGTACCTCTGGTAGAATTCAGCTGTGAATCCATCTGGTCCTGGACTTTGTTTGGTTGGTAGGCTATTAATTATTGCCTCAATTTCAGAGCCTGCTATTGGTCTATTCAGGGATTCAGCTTCTTCCTGGTTTAGTCTTGGGAGAGTGTAAGTGTCCAGGAAATTATCCATTTCTTCTAGATTTTCTAGTTGATTTGCGTAGAGGTGTTTATAGTATTCTCTGATGGTAGTTTGTATTTCTATGGGGTCGACCAATGAGTTTCTTCACAGAATTGGAAAAAACTGCTTTAAAGTTCATATGGAACCAAAAAAGAGCCCACATCTCCAAGGCAATCCTAGGTCAAAATAACAAAGCTGGAGGCATCACGACACCTGACTTCAAACTATACTACAAGGCTACAGTAACCAAAACAGCATGGTACTAGTACCAAAACAGAGATATAGACCAATGGAACAGAACAGAGTCCTTGGAAATAATACCACACATCTACAGCCATCTGATCTTTGATAAACCTGACAAAAACAAGAAATGGGGAAAGGATTCCCTATTTAATAAATGGTGCTGGGAAAATTGGCTAGCCATAAGTAGAAACCTGAAACTGGATCCTTTCCTTACTCCTGATACGAAAATTAATTCAAGATGGATTAGAGACTTCAATGATAGACCTAATACCATAAAAACCCTAGAAGAAAACCTAGGTAATACCATTCAGGACATAGGCATGGGCAAGGACTTCATGTCTAAAACACCAAAAGCAACGGCAACAAAAGCCAAAATTGACAAATGGGATCTAATTAAACTAAAGAGCTTCTGCACAGCAAAAGAAACTACCATCAGAGTGAACAGGCAACCTACAGAATGGGAGAAAATTTTTGCAATCTACTCATCTGACAAAGGGCTAATATCCAGAATCTACAAAGAACTCAAACAAATTTACAAGAAAAAAACAAACAACCCCATCAAAAAGTGGGCAAAGGATATGAACAGATATTTCTCAAAAGAAGACATTCATACAGCCAACAGACACATGAAAAAATGCTCATCATCACTGGCCATCAGAGAAATGCAAATCAAAACCACAATGAGATACCATCTCACACCAGTTAGAATGGCAATCATTAAAAAGTCAGGCAACAACAGGTGCTGGAGGGGATGTGGAGAAATAGGAACACTTTTACACTGTTGGTGGGATTGTAAACTAGTTCAACCATCATGGAAAACAGTATGGCGATTCCTCAAGGATCTAGAACTAGAAGTACCATATGACCCAGCCATCCCATTACTGGGTATATACCCAAAGGATTACAAATCATGCTGCTATAAAAGACACATGCACACGTATGTTTATTGCGGCACTATTCACAATAGCAAAGACTTGGAATCAACCCAAATGTCCATCAGTGACAGACTGGATTAAGAAAATGTGGCACATATACACTATGGAATACTATGCAGCCATAAAAAAGGATGAGTTTGCATCCTTTGTAGGGACATGGATGCAGCTGGAAACCATCCTTCTCAGCAAACTATCGCAAGAACAGAAAACCAAACACCGCATGTTCTGACTCATAGGTGGGAACTGAAAAATGAGATCACTTGGACTCGGGAAGGGGAACATCACACACCGGGGCCTATCACGGGGAGGGGGGAGGGGGGAGGATTGCATTGGGAGTTATACCTGATGTAAATGACGAGTTGATGGGTGCTGACGAGTTGATGGGTGCAGCATACCAACATGGCACAAGTATACATATGTAACAAACCTGCATGTTATGCACATGTACCCTAGAACTTAAAGTATAATAAAAAGAAATATGGGAGATTGTTAGAAGGAAAAATTAACATAGAGTAAATTTTCTACATGGTAAAAAAAAAATCTTGAAAAATTGAAAATAAAATGATGGAAAAATACATATCATGCAAATACTAGCCAAAATGAAAGCTGGCGTGACTATACTAACATTAGACAAAGTAGACCCTTTGGCAAGAATAGTTAAAAAAGGAATATCATAATGTTAAAAGAGTTGATCTGCTCAGAAGATGCAACAATCCTAAATTTATATGCACCTAGTAACACAGCATTAATAATATATGTTAAGAAAAAATGGCAGGACTAACAGAACAAATCAGTCCATAATCATAATTTGAGAGTTGCACACCTCTCTTCATAGCTGACAAAACAATTGGTACAAAACCAAAAAATCATTAGAGATATAGAAAACTTGCCTATCGTGATTAACAATCTTGATTTAATTGATATCTATAGAATACTACACCCAATAACTGCAGAAAACATCTTTTAAAGGGCACATAAGACATTTACCAAAATATACCATATGCTAAGCCAAAAGGTAACTGAACAATCTTCAAAGGACTAGGAATAATTCCATTATTTTTCTAACCACAGTAAAATAAAGCTAGAAATCAATACAAAAAGACATCTGCAAGGACTTCAGTTTTCAGTTCTGTATGAGAGGAGATTGGAAGTCACCAGTCCATTCTAACAAGCAAAAGCTGAACAAACTGAAAAATCATCAATTCCTAGATTTGTAAAAGAAGTAAGAGCACAGGGTAAACTGCTGCCTCTCAAATTGGAAGGACAGATAGATAAAGAGAGTTACAACATACCGGAAGCAGAAACCTCTATGGGAACCAGTGCTGCAGGAGGAAAACATGAAATGTAGTTGAGGAATTGCTGAAAGCTAAGATTGGACAAGTCTAAGAGTTAAAAGTTCCAGGAGAACCCAGCCATGGAGGAGTTGGAGAGGGGGATGATTTTGTGAGCTCTAACTCTAAGAGGTTGGCCAGATTCTCACAGTAAATATCAGAAAAAAAAAAATTCTTCAGAGTCTCAGCAGGGGGAGGGGTAAAGGAACCACTCTGTATTCCTTAACAAGGTCTGCCCCAGGAGAAACTAGTTAACCAGACCCTAACCTAATCCCTAACCTGCTGTGATTTTATCAAAGCCTAACTGACCTGGAGGAGGGGAAATAACCCAATTATAGTCAGCTATAGTACTCCATGTGGAAGAAATATTGTGAATAACTTTTTGCCCACAAATTTGATAACCTAGATTAAATGGATGAATTGCGTGAAAAACACAATCTGACAAAACTCACACAAGAAGTGGTCATTCTGAAAAAGCATATAGATGTTATAGAAATTGAATCAATAATAACTTCCTAAAACAGAAAACCCCAAGTACAGATGGATTCACTGGTGAATTCTACCAAATATTTGAGGAGAAAATTATAGGAATTATCTACAAAATATTTCAAAACACAGAAGTAGAAGGATACTTCCTAATTTGTTTTATGAGGCCAGCATTACCTTAATATTAAGTCTTGCCAAAGATATTACAAGAAAAATACAGATCAATATCGCTCATAAACATAGACGCAAACATCCTCAACAAAATATTAGCAAATCAAATCCAACAATGTATAAAAGAATTGTATACCATAACTAAGTGGGATTCATCCCAGGTATGTAAGGTTGGATTAACATTTGAAAATAAATCAGTGTAATCTATTATATCGATGGGCTAAGAAAGAAAAATTACATAAACATATCAACAGATACAGGAAAAATATTCAACAAAATCCAACACTATTCATGATAAAAACACCCTCAACACAGTAGGAAAAGTTTATCAATTTGATAAAGAACATCTACAAAAAACCTACAGCTAACATCATACTTAATGGTGAGAAACTACAAGCTTTCCTACTAAGATCAAGATCAAGAACAAACTTTCCTACTAAGATCAAAACTAATCCTTTTCAACATATTATTGGAAGTCCTAGCTAATGCAATAAGACAAAAAAGGAAATAAAAGGCATTTCTTTAGTTTGCTTTTTTATCATGTATCATTAAAGAATAACATTATTTTTTAAGTTCCAAAGAGGGCTGATAATGAGATTACGATTACTGTAAATTCCATAGCTCATAAATGTTTGAAAATGTTAATTTAGTATAATCTCTATCCCCAGGTTTTATAGACAAAGAAACTGAGGCTAGAGCAGTTAGACAATTTGACCAAGGATATATTTTTAGCTTGTGGCAGAGTCAGGGTAAATGTGCAAGTTCCTTGACTATTGATCCAGTGTTCTCTGCAGCAGCACAAGATATCCATCTCTTCTGCATAAAAGATAATAAATGATCCAATGGGTCATTTTCTTAGCTCCACAACCAATTTTTCACATGCACAAAAGAACCCGGTCAACTATAGCTATTAAAAGGTTGCCATGTCTGACTGAGAAATTCACGAATATAAGGGATCTTTACATTCTCCTCCACCTTCAATAAATTTGGCTTTCATCAGTTAATGTCTGAAAACATCTTTGGATAATTTTCAGCAGAAAAACAATACATCAGGAATCTCAGTGGCTGCGAAGGGAGAGTTTTTCCAACCTTCATAAACAAAACTTCAGTGACAGTCTCTTTTGGGTTTTGGATGTAATTTTCCTAACTCATGTCTTCACTGTGGTGTGCCTTGGTTGTTTTCCACTCATTAGCTAATTTTGAGGGAAACCATGTTTACGTTGATGCCACATCAGTGTGAAAAACTGATCAAATAAAGTAGAATTCTGCAGTCTCTCACTGAGAAAAGCCGGAATCAAGTCACAATTCACATGTGAATGAGGTAAAGACAAGGTACATCTACAAGAATACTATTGTCCTGCTTCTGGTTTAAATGATTAGTAGCTAATAACACAGCCTCAAGAAACTTCCCACTGAAATATTCATAAAAATTTAAAGAAAAAGTTAAAATGCATAACAATGCAAAACTCTAAAATGGATGGTTAACCTTTTGTCAGAATTGTAAAGGATTTTCACACTAACAAGAATGGAACAGATTTGAGAATCACAATCAAAGGTTAACACAGAACAGACTCACCAGTTTTCTCCATTCCTACCCCTGGCTCAGTAACCAGGCTCTATAATAGTGTTTTCTAACCTTGGGCAATTTTCTGAAAATACAGATTCCTTGGCTCAATTTCTAGAGATCCTGATTCCATAGGTATCCGATGGCGGTGATAGTGGTGGCAGGAAGACTCAGAACTGTGTGTGGGGGGGGTTGGGGTGGGTGTGTACCTTATAAACCCCATTAAGTGAATCTGAAGATCTACCAGGTTTGATAACTACTGGTCTACATCAATCCATAAAATTGAATAGCTGTCCCTCTGTTGCATAGTTCCTACTTTCTTAAAATATAATTTTCTGTTCTGAAACAGGCTCACAAGAAGTTGCAGAAATAGCACAGAGTTTCTGTATATCCTTCAGGCAGGTTTCCCTAATGATAATATCTCATATAATGACAGGACATTGTCAAAAACCAGTTAACTGATGGTTGATACAGTACTAGGAATTCAGATACAGACCTTGTTTGATTTCACCAGTTTTTACATGCACCTCTGTGTGTGTGTGTGTTGAATATGATTCTATAAAAATTTATCATGTGTTGATCCATGTAACCATCACAACAATCAGAATGCAGAACTGTTTTATCACCATAAAGAAACTCCTTCGTTTTACTTACTACAAGTCACAGCTTCTTCCTTCTGCACCCCTAACCTCTGGCAACCACTGATGTGTTCTCCATCATTACAGTTTTGTCACTTACAGAATGTTATATAAATGGAATCATATAATATAAAACCCTTTGAAATTCTCTTTTTTTCCCCACTCAGCACAATGCTCTTGAGAGCCATCCAAGTTTTTAATCAATAGCTTAATACTTTTTATTGCTGAGTAGTACTCTATTGTATAGATGGGCCACAGTTTGTTTATCCTTTCATGCACGGAAGTACGTTTGGATTGTTTCCAGTATTTGGCCATTATGAATAAAGCTGCTTTGAACATTCATGGACAAGTTTTAGTGCAAACATGTTTTCATTTCTCTAGGAAAAATGCCAGAAGTGGAATTGCTGATTTGTATGGTTTGTAAACATATTTCATTTTATAAGAAACTGCCAATCTATTTTCCACAGTGATAGTACCATTTTATGCTCCCACCAGCATTGTATAAATGAGAGACTTGCTTGCTCTGCATCCTCACGAGAATTTGGCTTATTAGTTGCTCTTTGTTGAGGTACATAGATCTGGATATCCTCAATGAGTCCCAGGGACTCATTTCAGTCCCTACCTAGTGCTTATGTTTTTATAATATAGTAGAAGAATATACTAGAGAATATAGTAGAAGAATGGAGACACAAAATGGGCACAGATTAGAGGACCTAAGAAGAAGATATGTTGGGGGTAATAGCTTTTCCATTTATCCTACTGGTTAATATCAGAGAAAGGGACAATGGGGGTAGGCTTATGATAAACAGTAAACCATTAATGTTTCATTAGATGAATACTTGTTAAAAATGAGATAATTCCTAAGTAGACAGGAATTGCATATATCAATGTGCTCTTCAGCTATGGATCTGAGATGGGCCATCCACACTCAAAAATAGGGCTAATAGGTATCTGGTTTTTAAAAGTGAAAATCTGGTATTAGAGCTTTTGGCCTAGAAATAAACACATGCTATGGTGTGACTTATGGGCCAACATTAGAGGC
Organism: Rhinopithecus roxellana; assembly: GCF_007565055.1. Lineage (NCBI taxonomy): Eukaryota > Metazoa > Chordata > Mammalia > Primates > Cercopithecidae > Rhinopithecus > Rhinopithecus roxellana. The sequence goes on from NC_044565.1 coordinate 25,621,017, forward strand.
TTGTAATAAATAATACAGTCCTAACTCCTTACTTGGATATAAGAGCATTAACTTTCTTTTCTGATATTTCTGGGGATACTATACGGCAAACAAACCCAAATAAACAAGACCATAGTGAACCATACATCTGTTGAAATACACAATGCATTTGAATATTTCCTTTTATGATGAGTAATCATGAAAAAAAAGCTATGGAAAAAGACTCTAGGATTACAGTAAGAGACCATCATCCTTCAAGTTCCAGAGGAAAAGAATATTTCTGGAAAGACTTAAGACAGAAACCAGAGGAAATTAAAAAGTAAAAACTGCATTGCATTTTCAATAGGATGTAAGGAAGAAGTTTACAATAAAAGTAGTCATGATAAGGGAGACAAGTGGAAACAGTGAAAAAAAAAGTAATAGTAGAATTTCAGTAAACATTAAAGTTAGTAATAATCATAACTTCAGTAACTTGAACAACAGATATAAAGTACAAGTCTAAATGGCTTTCATAAGAATTCTGAGATTAAAAAACACAAAGATGAACAGAAGGAAAAGATGGTTTGTATGGGGAGGCCTAAGAATTTAATAAACAATTATGGATGGTTTACCCTCCAAAGTTAATATTTATTATAATCATTCTACTCTCCTGTCCTCAAATTGATTTTTTACAACAGAAGCAGAACACCAAGAATCTGATACAATTGATAAGCTCTAATATTTTGACCAATGAAGCTCTAATTTCAAGGCATTCAGAATTAGGAAACGCCCAGATAATTTTTGTTTTCCTTTTTGTAGAGACAGGGTCTCATTATGGGTTGCCCAGGCTGCATTTTATTTTTCTTTTAACATTTCAGAGTCACTTTTTGATATTAAAGTCTTTGCTTTTTTATTTTAAGCCAGTCTGAGCCTTTTAGTAGGGACACAATCTATTTACATTTATTATCATAATGAGGATTCTTGGTCTTGTTTTCTGTGGTTTTATGCTTTGTAGTGTCCTTTGCTTTCTTTCATTTGCTACATAGATATTTTCTTTGATTTTGTCTTTGCTAGTAGTGTAGAATATATATAAATAATCTCAATTCAGTTTTTTAAATATGAGCAATTAGTTTCAAGAATAAAAGACAATCTATTCCACACTTCTTCTCATTTCCCAATCTGATTGAGATACTTAGGGATTTCAGACATTGTTCCTTATTTTTAAGTAGTTAAAAATATTTACATAAAGTATATTAAATGTTTTTATAGATTAAAAATATGTCTCTCAAAAATTACTCTGGCTAGGTGGGGTGGCTCACGCCCGTAATCCCAGAACTTTGGGAGGCTGAGGCCAGTGGATCACATGGTCAGGAGATCGAGAGCATCCTGGCCAAGATGTTGAATTCTCGTCTCTACTAAAAATACAAAAATTAGCTGTGCATGATGGCATGCGCCTGAAATCCCAGCTACTCAGGAGGCTGAGGCAGGAGAGTCGTTTGAACCTGGGAGGTGGAGGTTTCTGTGAGCCGAGATCACGCCAGTGCATTCCAGCCCGGCGACAGAGCAAGACTCCATCTCACAAAAAAAAAAAAAAAAAAAGTTGAGGGGGCACCCAAGATGGCCAAATAGAAACAGCTCCAGCCTCTGGCTCCTAGCATGACAGACACAAAAGACGGTGATTTCTGCATTTCCAGCTGAGGTGCAGACTGACACCTCACACCTCACATGGCCGGGTACACCTCTGAGACGAAGCTTCCAGAGCAACGATCAGACAGTAACACTTGCTGTTCAGCAATATTCTCTCTTCTGCAGCCTCCGCTGCTAATACCCAGACAAACAGGGTCTGGAGTGTACCTCAAGCAAACTCCAACAGACCTGCAGCTGAGGGTCCTGACTGTTAGAAGGAAAACTAACAAACAGAAAGGACATCCACACCAAAACCCCATCTGTACATCACCATCCTCAAAGACCAAAGGTAGATAAAACCACAAAGATGGGGAAAAAGTAGTGCAGAAAAGCTGGAAATTCAAAAAATTAGAGCACCTCTCCCCCTCCAAAGGAACGCAGCTCCTCACCAGCAATGGAACAAAACTGGATGGAGAATGACTTTGACGAGTTGAGAGAAGAAGGCTTCAGTTGATCAAACTTCTCAGAGCTAAAGGAGGAACTACGAACCCAGCACAAAGAAACTAAAAACCTTGAGAAAAGATTTGACGAATGGATAACTAGAATAACCAATGCAGAGAGGTCCATAAATGACCTGATAGAGATGAAAACCATGACACGAGAATTATGTGACAAATGCACAAGCTTCAGTAACAGACTCGATCAACTGGAAGAAAGAATATCAGTGATTGAAGATCAAATGAATGAAATGAAGTGAGAAGAGAAGTTTAGAGAAAAAAGAGTAAAAAGAAATGAACAAAGCCTCCAAGAAATATAGGATTATGTGAAAAGACCAAATCTATGTCTGATTGGTGTACCTGAAAGTGACAGGGAGAATGGAACCAAGTTGGAAAACACTCTGCAGGATATTATCCAGGAGAACTTCCCCAACCTAGCAAGGCAGGCCAACATTCAAATTCAGGAAATACAGAGAACACCACAAAGATACTCCTCGAGAAGAGCAACTCCAAGACATATAATTGTCAGATTCACCAAAGTTGAAATGAAGGAAAAAATGTTAAGGGCAGCCACAGAGAAAGGCTGAGTTACCCACAAAGGGAATCCCAACAGACTGACAGCAGATCTCTCTGCAGAAACCCTACAAGTCAGAAGACAGTAGGGGCCGATATTCGACATTCTTAAAGAAAAGAATTTTCAACCTAGAATTTCATATCCAGCCAAACTAAGCTTCATAAGTGAAGGAGAAATAAAATCCTTTACAGACAAGCAAATGCTGAGAGATTTTGTCACCACCAGGCCTGCCCTACAAGAGATCCTGAAGGAAGCACTAAACATGGAAAGGAACAACTGGTATCAGCCATTGCAAAAACATGCCAAAATGTAAAGACCATCAATGCTAGGAAGAAACTGCATCAACTAACGAGCAAAATAACCAGCTAACATCAAAATGACAGGATCAAGTTCACACATAACAATATTAACTGTAACTGGGCTAAATGGTCCAATTAAAAGACACAGACTGGCAAATTGGATAGAGTCAAGACCCATCAGTCTGCTGTATTCAGGAGACCCATCTCATGTGCAGAGACAGACATAGGTTCAAAATAAAGGGATGGAGGAAGATCTACCAAGCAAATGGAAAACAGAAAAAGGCAGGGGTTGCAATCCTAGTGTCTGATAAAACAGACATTAAACTAACAAAGACCAAAAGAGAAAAAGAAGGCCATTACATAATGGTAAAGGGATCAATTCAGTAAGAACAGCTAACTATCCTAAATATATATGAACCCAATACAGGAGCACCCAGATTCATAAAGCAAGTCCTTAGAGACTTACAAAGAGACTTAGACTCCCATACAATAATAATGGGAGACTTTAACACCCCACTGTTAACATTAGACAGATCAACGAGACAGAAAGTTAACAAGAATATCCAGGAATTGAACTCAACTCTGCAACAAGTGTACCTAATAGACATCTACAGAACTCTCCACCCCAAATCAACAGAATATACATTCTTCTCAGCACCACATCGCACTTATTCCAAAATTGACCACATAGTTGGAAGTAAAGCACTCCTTAGCAAATTCAAAAGAATGGAAATTACAACAAACTGTCTCTCAGACCACAGTTCAATCAAACTAGAACTCAGGATGAAGAAACTCAATCAAAACCACTTAACTACATGGAAACTGAACAACCTGCTCCTAAATGACTACTGGGTACATAATGAAATGAAGGCAGAAATAAAGATGTTCTTTGAAACCAACGAGAACAAAGATACAACATACCAGAATCTCTGGGACACATTTAAAGCAGTGTGTAGAGGGAAATTTATAGCACTAAATGCCCACAAGAGAAAGCAGGAAAGATCTAAAATGGACACCCTAACTTCACAATTAAAAGAACTAGAGAAGCAAGAGCAAACACATTCAAAAGCTAGCAGAAGACAAAAAATAACTAAGATCAGAGCAGAACTGAAGGAGATAGAGACACAAAAAACCCTCCAAAACATCAATGAATCCAGGAGCTGGTTTTTTGAAAAGATCAACAAAATTGATAGACCACTAGCAAGAATAATAAAGAAGAAAAGAGAGAAGAGTCAAATAGATGCAATAAAAAATGATAAAGGGGATATCACCACTGATCCCACAGAAGTACAAACTACCATCAGAGAATACTATAAACACCTCTATGCAAATAAACTAGAAAACCTAGAAGAAATGGATAATTTCCTGGACACTTACACTCTCCCAAGACTAAACCAGGAAGAAGTTGAATCCCTGAATAGACCAATAGCAGACTCTGAAATTGAAGCAATAATTAATAGCATATCAACCAAAAAAAAGTCCAGGACCAGCTGGATTCACAGCCAAATTCTACCAGAGGTACAAGGAGGAGCTGGTACCATTCCTTCTGAAACTATTCCAATCAATAGAGAAAGAGGGAATCCTCCCTAACTCATTTTATGAGGCCAGCATTATCCTGATACCAACCCCTGGCAGAGACACAACAAAAAAAGAGAATTTTAGACAAATATCCCTGATGAACATTGATGCAAAAATCCTCAATAAAATACTGGCAAACCAAATCCAGCAGCACATCAAAAAGTTTATCCACCATGATCAAGTAGGCTTCATCCCTGGGATGCAAGGCTGGTTCAACATATGCAAATCAATAAACGCAATCCAACATATAAACAGAACCAAAGACAAAAACCACATGATTATCTCAATAGATGCAGAAAAGGCCTTTGATAAAATTCAACAGCCCTTCATGCTAAAAACGCTCAATAAATTCGGTATTGATGGAACATATCTCAAAATAATAAGAGCTATTTATGACAAACCCACAGCCAATGTAATACTGAATGGGCAAAAACTGGAAGCATTCCCTTTGAAAACGGGCACAAGACAGGGATGCCCTCTCTCACCACTCCTATTGAACATAGTGTTGGAAGTTCTGGCCAGGACAATCAGGCAAGAGAAAGAAATCAAGGGTATTCAATTATGAAAAGAAGAAGTCAAATTGTCCCTGTTTGCAGATGACATTGTTGTATATTTAGAAAACCCTATTGTCTGAGCCCAAAATCTCCTTAAGCTGATAAGCAACTTCAACAAAGTCTCAGGATACAAAATTAATGTGCAAAAATCACAAGCATTCTTATACCCCAATAACAGACAAACAGAGAGCCAAATCATGACTGAACTCCCAGTCACAATCACTTGAAAGAGAATAAAATACCTAGGAATCCAACTTAAAAGGGATGTAAAGGACCTCTTCAAGGAGAACTACAAACCACTGCTCAATGAAATAAAAGAGGACACAAAAAAATGGAAGAACATTCCATGCTAATGGATAGGAAGAATCAATATCATGAAAATGGCCATACTGCCCAAGGTAATTTATAGATTCAATGCCATCCCCATTAAGCTACCAATGACTTTCTTCACACAATTGGAAAAAACTACTTTAAAGTTCATATGTAACCAAAAAAGAGCCTGCATAGCCAAGACAATCCTAAGTCAAAAGAACAAAGCTGCACGCATCACACTACCTGACTTCAAACTATACTACAAGGCTACAGTAACCAAAACAGCATGGTACTAGTACCAAAACAGAGATATAGACCAATGGAACAGAACAGAGGCCTCAGAAACAACACCACACATCTACAATCATCTGATCTTTGACAAACCTGAGAAAAACAAGAAATGGGGAAAGGATTCCCTATTTAATAAATGGTGTTGGGAAAACTGGCTAGCCATAAGTAGAAAGCTGAAACTGGATCCCTTCTTTATTCCTTATACAAAAATTAATTCAAGATGGATTAGAGATTTAAATGCTAGACCTAAAACCATAAAAACCCTAGAAGAAAACCTAGGCAATACCATTCAGGACATAGGCCTGGACAAGGACTTCATGTCTACAACACCAAAAGCAACGGCAACAAAAGCCAAAATTGACAAATGGGATCTAATCAAACTAAAGAGCCTCTGCACAGCAAAAGAAACTACCATCAGAGTGAACAGGCAACCTACAGAATGGGAGAAAATTTTTGCAATCTACTCATCTGACAAAGGGCTAGTATCCAGAACCTACAAAGAACTCAAACAAATTTACAAGAAAAAAAACAAACGACCCCATCAAAAAGTGGGCAAAGGATATGAACAGACACTTCTCAAAAGAAGACATTTATGCAGCCAACAGACACATGAAAAAATGCTCATCATCACTGGCCATCAGAGAAACGCAAATCAAAACCACAATGAGATACCATCTCACACCAGTTAGAATGGCAATCATTAGAAAGTCAGGAAACAACAGGTGCTGGAGAGGATGTGGAGAAATAGGAACACTTTTACACTGTTGGTGGGATTGTAAACTAGTTCAACCATTGTGGAACACAGTGTGGCGATTCCTCAAGGATCTAGAACTAGAAGTACCATATGACCCAGCCATCCCATTACTGGGTATATACCCAAAGGATTATAAATCATGCTGCTATAAAGACACATGCACGCGTATGTTTATTGCAGCACTATTCACAATAGCAAAGATTTGGAATCAACCCAAATGTCCATCAGTGACAGACTGGATTCAGAAAATGTGGCACATATACACCATGGAATACTCTGTAGCCATAAAAAAGGATGAGTTCGTGTCCTTTGTAGGGACATGGATGCAGCTGGAAACCATCCTTCTCAGCAAACTATCGCAAGAACAGAAAACCAAACACTGCATATTCTCACTCATAGGTGAAAATTGAACAATGAAATCACTTGGACACAGGAAGGGGAACATCACACACTGGGGTCTATTATGGGGTGGGGGGAGCAGGGAGGAGTAGTATTAGGAGATACACCTAATGTAAATGATGAGTTAATGGGTGCAGCACACCAACATGGCACATGTATACATATGTAACAAACTTGCACGTTGTGCACATGTACCCAAGAACATAAAGTATAATAAAAAAAAAAAAAAAGTACTCAGACCCCAAGATGGTTTAAAAAATTTTAATGCTATCTACCAGTACTTCTATACAACTATATCCTTTTCTTTTAATCTATATACATATATTTCTAATGCCTAAAAAATGAACAAGTTGATTATATAATGGAGACTTTTCTCCTTTAAAAATTTTACAAGAGTTTTCACTTTCTTGCATGTAATTTCACTTTTTTGCATGTAATGCTGTAGAGCAGGGAGTGGTAAACTTTTCCTGTAAAGGGCCAGAGAGTGACTGTTTTAGGCTTTGCATGCCACACTTTCTTTTTCTGTTGCAAGTACTGAAAAGGTAAGTTAAAATTATCCCTTAAGTTTAATGAGTGTTTATATGAGTAGATGCTGAGCTGTTGTCTATGGTCAAGGAACACCACAGTTAGTGTTTACTAAGACAGCAAGAAGAGGAACAATGCTTAAAGAACTAATTCCTGATTATCAGGAACTGCATGCTATGTGATTGAAGGTTTGCAAGCAGAGAAAAGGTGACTGCTGAGTTCTTGAAGCATCTGTCTACCTAAAGGCTGGTCATTAGACTATATCACATTTTAAAACCCTTTCTAATATATTTATTTTATAACAGATTATTGTACATAAAATAGAGAAGAGAAAAACAGACTTAAAATACGTATTTTTTTTCAGAATATAGAAAAAGAGATTATACAAAAGAGGAGAAAGTTAAACGTTTTGTAAGGAGCATTTCTGATAAGTACTACTTCATAATTTCTCTGTAAAATCAATACAAGGACATCCCCTTAAAGATGAAAAATTCAAGGACTAGAGTGGCTATGGATTTGTCCAAGGACACCCAGCGAGAGTTGTAACAGAATCCTGAACATGTATGTCTCAATTTTGAATAATATTAAATAACAATATATTAAAATACATTTGTTCCTGAATAAATTAGCATACAATCCTGAAGTGCTGAATATAGGATAATATTTCTTCATTCTGGCAGTTTCTAATATAAAACAGTAAGTTTCTAACGTGATATAGTATGACCTTGCTGAAATAGTACCTTGATATGTCTGGGGGAGAAGACTCTTCCAGAGAAAAAGTCTTCGAGTTGCCAAAATCCAGACAGTCAAATTTCTTTGGCTTTCTAATGACAATGCCACTGTCCTCTTCATAGCACACATAAACAGAGAAGAAAGAAGTTCTAAAGAACTCCATACATATTTAGATAAAGATAATTCATTATTTATTGAGAGCCTCTAATATGTATAGCATACATTTAGATGGAGATTAGAGCAGATAGGTGAGGATGTCATAATTCTATGACTATTTTTCTTTCTATTTTGCCTGCTCCTAAAAAGTGTTTCAGGTGTTTCACAATAAAAGGGATGTACACATAATACTTTGAAAATGGAAATAGAGAAGACATGATCATAACTAATTCTCTAGGCATTTAAAGAAGATGACTGTCAAGGAGGAAAGAATAGTAAAACACATCCCAAGAGACTAAAAATAACTAGGTGTAATAGGATGAAATTAAGCAAAGGAAAATGCAGGATAAACAGAATGTTTTCTGTTATTTTCCTCAGTTTCTACTCATGAACTAAATTCCCCAAGGAAGATTAGTTATAGTCATGTGAAAAGAAGACTATTCTTTTGGTGCTATTCTGCAGAGGCTAAATCTGCAGAAGGAAGGAGGACAAGGAACATAATTTTCTAAATGAGATTTTCCATCTTTACATTTGTTCTCTATAATTTGCTGTATTTTGAAAAAGTAAGTAATATGTAAACATATTCTTAAAGGTTAAAAGATTGCAATCAAATAGAAGTGGAAATTCTCCCTTTCTTCCCTTCTGAAATCCTATTCCTTCAAGATGAAAAGATAATTTAGCTGTTAACAAATACAGATATGTAGATAAATATAAATTTTTCAGCAAAGGTGGGATGGGATTTCACATTGTTTGGTGACTTTCTTTTAAAATTTCCTATGTCTTGGGAATCGTTTTTACTTTTATTTGAGGTTAAGGGGTACATGTGAAGGTTTATTGTATAGGTAAACTTGTGTCACAGGATTTTGCAGTAGAGATTATTTTGTCACTCAGGTACTAAGCCCAGAACTCAATAGTTCTTTCTTTGCTGTTCCTCTCCCTCCTCATACCTTCCACCCCAAAGCAGGCCCCAGTGTCTGTTCTTCCCTCTTTGTATCTGTGTATTCCCATCATTTAGCTCCCACTTATAAATGAGAACATGTAGTACGTGGTTTTCTGTTCCTGTGTTAGTTTGCTAAAAACGATGGCCTCAGACTCCACGTATGTTCCTGCAAAGCATATGATCTTGCTCTTTTTCATGGCTGTGTAGTATTCCATTCTGTATATGTACCACATTTTCTTTATCCAGTCTATCATTGATGAGCATTTAGGTTGATTCAATGTCTTTGCTCCTGTGAATAGTGCTGCAATGAACATACACACATGTGTCTTTACGGATAGAAGAACTTACATTCCTTTGGGTCTATACCTAGTAATGGGATTGCAAGGTTCAACGGTAGTTCTGTTTTCAGCTCTTTCAGGAATGGCCACACTGCTTTCCACAATGGTTGAACAAATTTACACTCCCACCAAAAGTGTATAAGCATTCCATTTTCTCTGCAACTTTGCAAGCATCTGTTATTTTTTGACTTTTTTTTTTTTTTTTTTTTGAGACAGAGTTTCACTCTGGTGCCCAGGCTGGAGTGCAGTGGTGCAATCTCAGCTCACTGCAACCTCTGCCTTCCAGGTTCACACCATTCTCCTGCCTCAGCCTCCCAAGTAGCTGGGACTACAGGTGCCTGCCACTACGCCCAGCTAATTTTTTTGTATTTTTAGTAGAGATGGGGTTTCACCGTGTTAGCCAGGATGGTCTCGATCTCCTGACCTCGTGATCTGCCTGCCTTGGACTTCCAAAGTCCTGGGATTACAGGCATGAACCACCGTGACCGGCCTTTGACTTTTTTTATATTAGCCATTCTGACTGGTGTGTGATGGTATTTCATTGTAGTTTTGATTTGCATTTCTCTAAAGATCAGTGATATTGAACTTTATCATGTATGTCTTTTAAAAAGTACCTGTTCATGTCCTTTGCCCACTTTTTAATGTTTGGTTTTTCACTTTTAAATTTGTTTAACTTCCTTACAGATGCTAGATATTAGACCTTTGTCAGATGCCTAGTTTGCAAGTACCTTCTCCCATGCTGTAGGTTGTCTGTTTATACTGTTGACTGTTTCTTTTGCTGTGCAGAAGCTTTTAGGTTTAATGAGATCCCATTTGTCAATTTTTGCTTTTGTTGTGATTGCCTTTGGTATCTCCATCATGAAATCTTTGCTCATTCCTATGTCCAGAATGATAATGCCTAGGTTGTTTTTCAGGGTGTTTATAGCTTTGGGTTCTATATTTAAGCCTTCAATCCATCTTCAGTTGATTTTTGTATATAGTGTAAGGAAGGGGTTGAGTTTCAATCTCCTGCATATTGCTAGCTAGTTATCCTGCTTATTTATGTCAGCTTTGTCAAAGTTCAGATGCTTGTAGCTGGTGCAGCCTTGTTTCTAGGCTCTCTATTCTGTTCCATTGGTATATGTGCCTGTTTTTGAAACAGTACCATGCTGTTTTGGTTACACTAGTCCTATAGTATAGTCTGAAGTCGGGTAACGTGATGCCTCCAGCTTTCTTCCTTTTGTTTAGAATTGCCTTGGCTATTCAATCTCTTTTTTGGTTCCATATAAATTTTTAAATAGTTTTTTTTTCTAGTTCCAAAGAATGTCATTGATAGTTTAACAGAAAAAATAGCATTGAATCTGTAAAACTACTTTGAGCAGTATGGCCATTTTAATGATACTGATTCATCCTATCAATAAGCATGGAATGTTTTTCCATTTGTTTGTGTCATCTCTTGTTTCTCTGAGCAGTTTTTTGTAATTCTCCTTGTAGAGAACTTTCACCTCCCTAGTTGGCTGTATTCCTAAGTATTTTATTCTTTTTGAAGCAATTGTGAATGGGATTACATTCCTGATTTGGTTCTCAGTTGGCTGTTGTTGGTGTATAGGAATGTTAGTGATTTTTGTACATTGATTCTGTGTCCCGAAACTTTGCTGAGGTTGTGTATCAGCTGATGGAGCTTTTTGGCCAAGAATGTGGGGTTTTCTAGGTATAGAGTCATGTCATAGGGAAACAAGGATAGTTTCACTTTCTCTCTTCTCATTTGTCCTTTATTTCTGTCTCTTGCCTGACTGCTCTGACCAGGACTTCCAATAACATGTTGAACAAAAGTGGTGACAGAGGGCATCCCTGTTGTGTGCTGGGTTTTGAGTGGAACACTTCTAGGTTTTGCTCATTCAGTGTGACGTTGGATGTGGGTTTGTTATAGATGGCTCTTATTATTATTATTTTATTATACTTTAAGTTCTGGGGTACATGTGCAGAACATGCAGGATTGTTACATAGCTATACATGTGCCATGGTGGTTTGCTGCACCCACCAACCTGTTATCTACATTAGGTATTTCTCCTAATGCTATCCCTCCTCAAGCCCCCCAACCCCTCAACAGGCCCCAGTGTGTGATGTCCCCTACCCTGTGTCTATGTGTTCTCATTGTTCAACTCCCACTTATGAGTGAGAACATGTGGTATTTGGTTTTCTGTCCTTGTGTTAGTTTGCTGAGAATGATGGTTTCCAGCTTCATCCATGTCCTTGCAAAGGACATGAACTCACCCTTTTTTATGGCTGCATAGTATTCCATGGTGTATATGTACCACATTTTCTTTATCCAATCATTGATGGGCATACAGGTTGGTTCCAAGTCTTTGCTATTATAAATAGTACCGCAATAAACATACATGTACATGTGTCTTTATAGTAGAATGATTTATAATCCTTTGGGTATATACCCAGTAATGGGACTGCTGACATGAACTCATCCTTTTTATGGCTGCATAGTATTCCATGGTATATATGTGCCACATTTTCTTTATCCAGTCTATCATTGATGGACATTTGGGTTGATTCCAAGTCTTTGCTATTGTGAATAGTGCCGCAATAAACATACGTGTACATGTGTCTTTATAGTAGAATGATTTATAATCCTTTGGGTATATACCCAGTAATGGGATGGCTGGGTCAAACGGTATTTCTGGTTCTAGATCCTTGAGAAATTGACACACTATCTTACACAATGGTTGAACTACCAACCACCAACAGTGTAAAAGCATTCCTATTTCTCCACATCCTCTCCAGCACCTGTTGTTTCTGGACTTTTTAATGATCACCATTCTAACTGTCATGAGATGATATCTCATTGTGGTTTTGATTTGCATTTCTCTAATGACCAGTGATGATGAGCTTTTTTTCATATATTTTTTGGCTGCATAAATGTCTTCTTTTGAGAAGTGTCTGTTCATATCCTTTGCCCACTTTTTGATGGGGTTGTTTTTTTTCTTGTAAATTTGTTTCTTTGTAGATTCTGGATATTAGTCCTTTGTCAGATGGATAGATTACAAAAATTTTCTCCCATTCTGTAGGTTGCCTGCTCACTCTGATGATACTTTCTTTTGCCATGCAGAAGCTCTTTAGTTTAATTAGATCCCATTTGTCAATTTTGGCTTTTGTTGCCATTGCTTTGGGTGTTTTGGACATGAAGTCTTTGCCCATGCCTATGTCCTAAATGGTATTCTTCTAGTGTTTTTATGGTTTTAGGTCTTATGTTGAAGTCTTTAATCCATCTTGAGTTAATTTTTGTATAAGGTGTAAGAAAGCGATTCAGTTTCAGCTTTCTGCATATTGCTAGCCAGTTTTCCCAGCACCATTTATTAAATAGGGAATCCTTTCCCCATTGCTTGTTTTTGTCAGGTTTGTCAAAGATCAGATGATTGTAGATGTGTGAGTATTTCTGAGGCCTCTGTTCTGTTCCATTGGTCTATATCTCTGTTTTGGTACCAGTACTATGCTGTTTTGGTTACTGTAGCCTTGTAGTATAGTTTGAAGTCAGGTAGTGTGATGCCTCGAGTTTTGTTCTTTTTGCTTAGGATTGTCTTGGCTATATGGGCTATTTTTTGCTTCCATATGAAATTTAAAGTAGTTTTTTTTAATTCTGTGAAGAAAGTCAATGGTAGCTTGATGGGGATAGCATTGAACCTATAAATTACTTTGGGCAGTATGGCCATTTTCACAATATTGATTCTTCCTGTCCATGAGCATGGAATGCTTTTCTATTTGTTTGTGTCCTCTCTTATTTCATTGAGCAGTGGTTTGTAGTTCTCCTTGAAGAGGTCCTTCATATCCCTTGTAAGTTGTATTCCACTTTGTAGCAGTTGTGAATGGGAGTTCATTCATGATTTGGCTCTCTGTTTATCTGTTATTGTTGTATAGGAATGCTTGTGATTTTTGCACATCGATTTTGTAGCCTGAGACTTTGCTTATCAGCTTAGGGAGATTTGGGGCTGAGACAATGGGGTCTTCTAAATATACAATCATGTCATCTGCAAACAGAGACAATTTTACTTCCTGTTTTCCTAATTGAATACCCTTTATTTCTTTCTCTTGCCTGATTGCCCTGGCCAGAACTTCCAGTACTATCTTGAATAGGAGTGGTAAGAGAGGGCATCCTTGTCTTGTGCCGGTTTTCAAAGGGAATGCTTCCAGTTTTTGCCCATTCAGTATGATATTGGCTGTGAGTTTCTTATAAACAGATCTTATTATTTTGAGATACGTTCCATCAATGCCTACTTTATTGAGAGTTTTTAGCATGAAGGGGTGTTGAATTTTGTCAAAGGCCTTTTCTGCATCTATTGAGATAATCAGGTGGTTTTTGTCATTGGTTCTGTTTATGTGATGGATTACATTTATTGTTTTGCGTATGTTGAACCAGCCTTGCATCCCAGGGATAAAGCCAAATTGATGATGGTGGATAAGCTTTTGGATGTGCTGCTGGATTTGGTTCACTGGTATTTTATTGGGGATTTTTGCATTGATGTTCATCAGAGATACTGACCTGAAATTTTCATTTCTTGTTTTGTCTCTGCCAGGTTTTGGTATCAGGATGATGTTGGCCTCGTAAAATGAGTTAGGGAGGATTCTTCCTTTTTCTATTGTTCGGAATAGTTTCAGAAGGAATGGTACCAGTTCGTCTTTGTACCTCTGGTAGAATTTGGCTCTGAATCGGTCTGGTCCTGGCCTTTTTTTGATTGGTAGGCTATTAATTATTGTCTCAATTTCAGAACTTGTTATTGGACTATTCAGGGATTCAACTTCTTCCTGGTTCAGTCTTGGCAGGGTGTATGTATCCAGGAGTTTATCCATTTCTTCTAGATTTTCTAGTTTATTTGCTTAGAGGTGTTTATAGTATTCTCTGATGGTAGTTTGTACTACTGTGGGATCAGTGGTGATATCTCCTTTATCATTTTTTATTGCGTCTATTTGATTCTTCTCTCTTTCCTTCTTTATTAGTCTTGCTAGCGGTCTATCAATTTTGTTGATCTTTTCAAAAAACCAGCTCCTGGATTCATTGATTTTTTGGAGGGTTTTTTGTGTCTCTATCTCCTTCAGTTCTGCTCTGATCTTAGTTATTTCTTGTCTTCTGCTAGCTTTTGAATGTGTTTGCTCTTGCTTCTCTAGTTCTTTTAATTGTGAAGTTAGGTTGTCCATTTTAGATCTTTCCTGTTTTCTTTTGTGGGCATTTAGTGCTATAAATTTCCCTCTACACACTGCTTCAGCTGTGTCCCATAGATACTTGTATGTTGTGTCTTTGTTCTCATTGTTTTCAAAGAACTTATTTATTTCTGTCTTAATTTTGTTATTTACCTAGTAGTCATTCAGGAGCAGGTTGTTCAGTTTCCATGTAGTTGTGCAGTTTTGAGTGACTGTTTTAATCCTGAGTTCCAATTTGATTGCACTGTAGTCTGAGAGACTGTTTATGATTTCTGTTCTTTTGCATTTGCTGAGGAGTGTTTACTTCCCATTATGTGGTCAATTTAAGAATAAGTGCAATGTAGTGCTGAGAAGAATGTATATTCTGTTGATTTAGGGTGGAGAGTTCCGTAGATGTCTACTAGGTCTGCTTGGTCCAGAGCTGAGTTCAAGTCCTGAATATCCTTGTTAATTTTCTTTCTCATTGATCTATCTAATGTTGACAGTGGGGTGTTAAAGTCTCCAACTATTACTGTATGGGAGTCTAAGTCTCTTTGTAGGTCTCTAAGAACTTGCTTTATGAATCTGGGTGCTCCTGTAGTGGGTGCATATGTATTTAGGATAGTTAGCTCTTGTTGCATTGATCCCTTTACCATTATGTAATGCTCTTGTCTTTTTTAATCTTTGTTGGTTTAAAGTCTGTTTTATCAAAGACTAGGATTGCAACCCCTGCTTTTTTTCTTTCTTTCTTTTTTTTTTTTTACTTTCCATTTGTTTCGTAAATATTCCTCCATCCCTTTATTTTGAGCGTATGTGTGTCTTTGCACATGAGATGGATCTCCTGAATATAGCACACTGATGGGTCTTGACTCTTTATCCAATTTGCCAGTCTGTGTCTTTTAACTGGGGGCATTTAGCCCATTTACATTTAAGGTTAATATTGTTATGTGTGAATCTGATCCTGTCATTATGATGCTAGCTGGTTATTTTGCCTGTTAGTTGATGCAGTTTCTTCATCACGTTGATGGTCTTTACAACTTGGTATGTTTTTGCAGTGGCTGGTAGCAGTTGTTCCTTTCCATGTTTAGTGGTTCCTTCAGGAGCTCTTGTAAGGCAGGCCTGGTGGTGACAAAATCTCTCAGCATTTGCTTGTCTGTAAAGGATTTTATTTCTCCTTCACTTATGAAGCTTAGTTTGGCTGGATATGAAATTCTGGGTTGAAAATTATTTTCTTTAAGAATGACTCTCTTCTAGCTTGTAGAGTTTCTGCAGAGAGATCTGCTGTCAGTCTGTTGGGATTCCCTTTGTGGGTAACCCGACCTTTCTCTCTGGCTGTACTTAACATTTTTTCCTTCATTTCAACCTTGGTGAATCTGATGATTATGTGTCTTGGGGTTGCTCTTCTCCAGGAGTATCTTTGTGGTGTTCTCTGTATTTCCTGAATTTGAATGTTGGCCTGCCTTGCTAGGTTGGGGAAGTTCTCCTGGATAATATCCTGCAGAGTGTTTTCCAACTTGGTTCCATTCTCCCTGTCAATTTCAGGTACACCAATCAAACGCAGATTTGGTCTTTTCACATAGTCCAATATTTTTTGGAGGCTTTGCTCATTTCTTTTCACTCTTTTTTCTCTAATCTTCTCTTCTTGCTTTATTTCATTGAGTTGATCTTCAATCTCCAATATCCTTTCTTCTGCTTGATGAGTTTGGCTATTGATACTTGTGTATGCTTCACAAAATTCTCGTGCTGTGTTTTTCAGCTCCATCAGGTCATCTATATTCTTCTCTAAACTGGTTATTCTAGGTAGCAATTCATCTAGTTTTTTTCAAGGTTCTTAGCTTCCTTGCATTGGGTTAGAACATGCTCCTTTAGCTCGGAGGAGTTTGTTATTACCCACCCTCTGAAGCCTACTTCTGTCAATTTGTCAAACTCATTCTCCATCCAGTTTTGTTCCTTTGTTGGTGAGGAATTGTGATCCTTTGGAGGAGAAGAGGTGTTCTGGTTTTTGGAATATTCAGCCTTTTTGCGCTGGTTTCTCCCCATCTTCATGGATTTATCTAAGTTTGGTCTTTGATGGTGATGACCTTTGGATGAGGTCTCTGAGTGGACATCCTTTTTGTTGATGTTGTTTCTATTCCTTGCTGTTTTTTAGTTTTCCTTCTAACAGTCAGGCCTCTCTGCTGCAGGTCTGCTGGAGGCTGCTGGAGGTCCACTCCAGACCCTGTTTGCCTGTGTATCACCTGCGGAGGTTGCAGAACAGCAAAGATTGCTGCCTGTTCCTTCCTCTGGAAGCTTCGTCCCAGAGGCGCACCTGCCAGATGCCAGCCAGAGCTCTCCTGTATGAGGTGTCTGTTGGCCCCTAGTGGGAGGTGTATCCCAGTCAGGATACATGGGGGTCAGGGACCCACTTGATGAGGCAGTCTGTCTCTTAGCAGAGCTCGAACGCTGTGCTGGGAGATCTGCTGCTCTCTTCAGAGCTGTCAGGCAGGGATGTTTAAGTCTGCTGAAGCTGCGCCCACAGGTGCCGCTTCCCCCAGGTGCTCGGACCCAGGGAGATGGGGGTTTTATCTATAAGTCTCTGACTGGAGCTGCTGCCTTTTTTTCAGAGATGCCCTGCTCAGAGAGGCAGAATCTAGAGAGGCAGTCTGGCTGCAGTGGCCTTGCTGAGCTGCCGTGGGTTCTGCCCGGTTCAAACTTCCTGGCGGCTTTGTTTACACTGTGAGGGTAAACACCTACTCAAGGTGTTGAGTACACCTACTCAATCCTCAGCAATGGTGGATGCCCCTCCCTGCACCAAACTTGAGCATCCCAGGTCAACCTCAGACTGCTGTGCTAGCAGCAAGAATTTCAGCCAGTGGATCTTAGCTTGCTGGGCTCCATGCGGGTGGAACTCGCTGAGCCAGACCATGTGGCTTCCTGGCTTCAGCCTCTTTTCCAGGGGAGTGAACTGTTCTGTCTTGCTAGCATTCCAGGTGCCACTGGGGTATGAAAAACAAAAACAAAAACTTCTTCAGCTAGCTCGATGTCTGCCCAAATGGTTGCCCAGTTTTGTGCTTGAAACCCAGGGCCCTGGTAGCGTAGGCACCAGAGGGAATCTCCTGGTCTGCCAGTTGTGAAGACTATGGGAAAAGTGCAGTAGCTGGCTGGAGTGCACCATTCCTCCTGGTACAGTCTCTCATGGCTTCCCTTGGCTGGGGGAGGGAAATCCCCCGACCCCTTGCACTTCCTGGGTGAGGCGATGCCCCACCCTGCTTCAGCTCGCCCTCAGTGGGCTGCACCCACTCTCCAACCAGTCCCAATGAGATGAACCAGGTACCTCAATTGGAAATGCAGAAATCACCTGCCTTCTGTGTCAATCTCGCTGGGAGCTGCAGACTGGAGCTGTTCCTATTCAGCCATCTTGCCACCTCTGCTCTTATTATTTTGAGGTATGTTCCTTCAATACCTAGTTATTGAGAGTTTTTAACATGAAGGAGTGTTTAATTTTATCAAAAGCCTTTACTGCATCTATTGATATAATCATGTGATTTTTGCCTTTAGTTCTGTTCATGTGATGGATCACATTTACTGATTTGCATATGTTGAACCAACTTTGTATCCCAGGGATAAAGCCTACTTGATCATGGTGAATTCACTTTTTTGATTGTGCTGCTGAATTTGGTTTGCAAGTATTTTGCTGAGAATTTTTGTGCCAATGTTCATCAAGGATATTGGCCTGAAGTTTTCTTTTTGTGTGTTTATGTCTCTGCCGGGTTTTGGTATCAGGACGATGCTGCCCTCATAGAATAAGTTGGGGAGGAGTCCCTCCTTCTCAGTTCTGTGAATAGTTTCAGTAGGAATCGTACCAGTTCTTCTTTGTTCATCTGGTAGAATTTGGCTGTTAATCCATCTAGTCCTGGGCTTTTTATGGTTGGCAGGCTATTTATTACCGATTCAATTCAGGGCTTGTTATTAATCTGTTCAGGGAACCAATTTCTTCCTGGTTCAGGTTTGGGAGAGTGTATGTGTCCAGGAATTTATCCATCTCTTCTATGTATTCTAGGTGTTCGTAGTAGTCTCTGATGGTTATTTGTATTTTTGTGGAGTCAGTGGTAACATCCCCTTTGTTGTTTCCTATTGTGTTTATTTGTATTTTGTCTCTTTTCTTTTTTATTAGTCTAGCTAGCAGTGTGTCTTACTAATTTTTTCAAAAAACAAACTCCTAGACCTGCCCTTTCTCTCTAGATTTGTTGATCCTGTGAATGTTTTTTTGTGTCTCGATTTCCTTCAGTTCAGCTCTGATTTTGCTTATTTCTTGTCTTCTGCTAGCTTTGGGGTTGGTTTGCTCTTGGTTCTTTAGTTCTTTTAGTTGTGATGTTAGGTTGTTAGTTGAGATCTTTCTAACTTTTTGATGTGGGCATTTAGTGCTATAAATTTCCCTCTTTTCACTGCCTTAGTTGTGTACCACGGATTCTGGTATGTTGTATCTTTCTTCTCATTAGTTTCAAATAAATTCTTAATTTCTGCCTTAATTTCATTATTTACCCAAAAGTCATTCAGGAGCAGGTTGTTTAATTTCCATGTAATTACATGCTTTTGAGCATTATTATTTTAATTTTTAATTATTTGAGTTATTATTTTAATCTTGATTTCTATTTTTATTGCACTATGGTCCAAGAGTGTGTTTGGTATGATTTTGATTATTTTGCATTTGCTGAGGATCGTTTTATGTTCGATTGTATGGTCAATTTTAGAGCATTTGCCATGTGGCAATGAGAAGAATGTATATTCTATTGTTTTCAGGTGGAGGATTTTGTAGACGTCTATAAGATCCATTTGGTCTAATGTTGAGTTCAGGTCCTGAATGTCTTTGTTAATTTTCTGCTGCAATGATCTGTTACTTACTGTCAGTGGAGTGTTGTTATTGCACAGGAGTCTAGGTCTCTTTGTAGATCTCTAAGAAATTGCTTTATGGATCTAGGTTTTCCTGTGTTGGGTGCATATATATTTAGGATAATTAGGTCTTCTTGTTGAATTGAACCCTTTACCATTGTGTAATGTCCTTCTTTGTCTTTCTTGATCTTTGTTGGTTTAAAGCCTGTTTTGTCTAAAATTAGGATTTCAGTGCCTGTTTTTTCTGATTTCCATTTGCTTGGTAGATTTGCCTCCATCCTTTTATTTTGAGCCTATGGGTGTCACTGCGTGTGAGATGGGTCTTATGTAGACAGCATACCACCAAATCTTCTTTTTTTTCAGCTTACCACTCTGTGCCTTTAAAATGGGGCATTTAGCCCATTTACATTTTTGATATGTGTGGATTTGATCTTGTCATTGTGTTGTTAGCTGGTTGTTATGCTAGCGTATTTGTGTGACTGCTTTATAGTGTCACTAGTCTGTGTACTTAAGTCTGTTTTTGTATTGGTTGGTAATAGTCTTTTCCATATTTAGTACTTCTTTCAAGATCTCTTATAAAGTGGGTATGATGATAACAAACTCCCTCAACATTTGCTTATCTGAAAAGAATCTTATTTCTCCTTTACTAAGGAAGCTTGATTTGGCTGGATATGAAATTCCTGGTTGAAGGTTTTTTCTTTAAGAATGTTGAATATAGGCCTCCAATCTCTTCTGGCTTATAGGGTTTCTGCTGAGAGATTTGCTGTTAGCTTGATGGGGTTCCCTTTGTAGATGACCTGCCCTTTCTCTCTGTCTTTAACATTATTTATTCCATTTCAACTCTGGAAAATCTGATAATTATGTGTTTTGGGGATGAACTTCTTGTGTAGAATCTTTCAGGGGTCCTCTGTGTTTCCTAAACTTGACTGTTGGCCTCCCTAGTGAGGTTTGGGTAGTTTTCAAGGATGATATCCTAAAATATGTTTTCCAAGTTGTTCTGTTTCTTCCCATCCCATTCAGGGATGACAATAATTTGTAGATTTGGCCTCTTTACATAATCCCATATTTCATCGAGGTTTTGTTCATTCCTTTTTATTATTTTCTCTTTATTTTTTTCTGTCTTATTTCACAGAGCCAGTCTTCAAGTTTCAAGATTCTTTCCTCAGCTTGGTTTTTCATCTCTATCAGATCAGTTATATTCTTTATTATATAGGCCATTTTGTCTTTCTCCTTCTGTACCATTTTATTATTATTCTTAGTTTCCTTGGATTGAGTTTTGCCATTCTCTTGAATCTCAATCATCTACGTTCCTATCCATATTCTGAATTCTATTTCTGTCATTTTAGCCAACTCAACCTGATTAAGAACCCTTATTGGAGAAGTAGTGTGATCATTTGAAGGACATAAGACATTCTGGTCATTTGTGTTGCTGGAGTTCTTAAATTGGTTGTTTTTCACTTCTGTGTGTGGGTGTTCCTTTAACTGCTCGGCTGCCTCTGACTGAAGTGGTCAGGCAGGGGCAGGGTGGTTGTGCAGGAGTCCCAGGTTGGGCAGCCCTGCTCAGTGAGGAGAAGTAAGGACCAGGACCTATGTGGAAAACATTCTGGCCACTCTTGCATGAGGTGAGTGTTCTGTGCTGGGGGTTTAGACTAGCCCCTGATCCTGCCAACTCTGCAAAGCTGCTTCCCTGGGTGGGGGAGGCTTCTCTGTCTCTGTGTCACTCCCAGGTGGGCATTTATCCTGCCTTGCTTTTCTCCATTCTCTAGTCTTGGAAATCATTTCATGTCAGTACATATGACTGCCTCAACCTTTTTAAGGAATGTGTGGTATTCCACAGTATGACTGATCCATAACTTGGCCATTCTTCTATTAATGGATATTTAAATTTATTCTAATTCTCTTCTTATACACAATACTATAATGAACATTTTATACTTATATTCTTGTACATATGTGAGTATTTCCCTAATAGAATATTACTGAACAGAAGAGAATACTGGAGGTCCAATAGAAGATATCATGTAAAATATTGATAATTACTCAAACTGTCCTCAAAAATGCCACACCAGTTTATACTCTAATTTATAGCTTCACATAGTTTTAACTTTTTTGTTCCTTTGCCCAACACTAGACATTATGGATTAAATTTTTTTTTTAACCAATCTGAGAGTTGAAAGATGAGATCTAATTATTATTTTAATTTCCATAATTAGTAAAGGTACGTATGTTTTCATTTTAGGGGGATACTTGAAAGTCATTCTAAATGAAACAGACTTTGGAGTAGAAGGAGTAAACTTTCCATAGTAGAAAGTCAACTCAAAGATCAACCTCTAGTAAAAAATACTCTTCATGGTATGACAAGGTTAGTCAACTATGCATTCAGTAGAGCCCAGCTTTTGGTTATATCAGTTCTGTTATTAATCTCCTTTACAAAAATGCAAAACTGTTATTTAGGAACCTGACAGCTTTGAAGCTGCAAGGGCCCCTAGACAATAAGCAGCAAATTCAGTAAGACTGGGCTAGGTTATTTTGGGCAAGTATCAGGCAGTTGAGATTGAGAAAAAGGTTTCCTGAGAAGGTAGGAGTCCAGAAGCTCCTGGTGCAAGTATTGGGAGCAAATATATCATACACCTAAAGTAAGTGTATATCTAAAAGACCAAGAAGTTCCTGAGAGGTACACTAAATCAGAAATAACTACAAGTCATATTTATTAAATACTCACCATATGACAGGTAGTATGCTAAGCACTTTGTATGAATTAACTTACTTAATCATCACAAGTGCATGAGGTAGCTATTATTATCTGTATTTTGTTGGTTAAGAAACTGAGGCACAGAAAGGTTATGAATTTGTCCAAGGTCATACTGCTAAGTTCATGTAGTTAAATGCCAGGTTAGCCTTGGCTCTAGGCTAGTGGGGAAACTTACTTATTTCATGGAAATGTTTAGACAATTAAGTTGAAGAAATATGGGTGTGTGTATATGTATATGTATATCTATATGAATGAGATGTGCTTTTGGTCCTCAACAAATCATATTCTTATCCAGTGTCCCCTGTAAATCCTGTGAAGGAAAGTTAGAAGTTTTGTCTTCATGCAAAGGTAAGAGGTACCTGTGAATACTAAAATTATATAATCAAATTATTCAGCTCAGAATGCAAAGTAGATTATGATTATCAAATATATACTGCATTCTACATAAGAGATCTATAAGACCTATAAGATCTAATACGATCCTTGGACAAATTCATATGCTTTCTGTCTCAGTTTCTTCACTAACAAAACACAGATAATAATAGTGATCTTGTGGACTTGTAATGATTAAATAGTTACATAAAATTTCACTCTAAGGTACTGTACCAAATCTTTGTCTGCTCTAATAAACAAAAAATTTAAATGTATTATTATGCTCCAAAATTTTAGAAAACTAATGCCTATCAATTCTTCAGAATAATTTTATGTTTGCTAAAACTGTGGACACTAGCTAATTAGATTCAAGTTATCCCAAGAAACCAGTGAAATAAAAGGGTTACAATCTAGGGCTTAGAAGTTCTGATTTTGTTTATATAATATATGACCAGGGCCTTCTGTCTTGTTCTCCTATTCCAAAAGGGGGAGCAAGCAGCATGGCCCCAGAGTCCTGACAATCCTGAATACATTTTCCTTCTTGGGGAGAACAGGCTCAGTTGAAGGAAAGAAGAACACTTCCTACCCTGACAGGCTGACTCACATGAAAGGATCTCTCAACATACATTCACATTTAAAAAAAAGAGATATTCATAAATATCACCCATTTATACATTATTTATAAAAAAACAAGGTAAATAATAGATCAGAATTAAAATACCATTATAATAAAATATTCTTATTTCACAGTTTATGAAACTGAGTCCTAGAGAGTTAGGTGACTTTATCTTAAATAATGACTCAAACTCTGCAAGTGTTTTCTATTTTTAACATTAAAAAACACGTTTTTATATAACTGTGTCATTATAATATGCTATTTTCTGACCTTTTTAAAACATTACTTTGTTGTACATTTTTTGTGTATTACGCCCCACATGTGCATTAACCTAGTCCACAAATGTGTTATTTTAATGGCAATATTCAATTAAATTAACATACAGTAGTTTAACTTTTCTCAACTGTTAGATATTTGTAATGTTTCTTATATTTCTTTATTAAAAATAATAATGGTGCAACTACAAACATCATATGCAGGACTTCTTTTTTACCCTCTATAAGTAATTTTACAAAGATAAAGGTTATTTTTAGGTCAAAAATAGTGCTTAGTTTTATGACCCTCATTGTACACTGCTAAACTATTCTCCAAAACAACCCTGGCAATTTACTCCATTATATGTAAGTCTACACTTCCAAAAATCCTGTCTGTTGTAATGGGCAGTAAAGTTTCCATATGCTCCTAATCTCCAAAATTCTGGGAAAAACATAATAGTTCCTAATTACTAGTCATACATTTCTAGATAATTCCATTTTATTTCAGATATTTATATCTGTGTTCATAAGTGAGATTACTTTCATATTGCTTTTTTAGGTGCCCATTTTATCATACCTTTTAGGATCAGGACCATAATAATTTACTTCATATAATAAACTAAGGAACCTCCTAGTGTGTTTTCCCAAGTCCATAAAAGCCCTCTTCCTATCTCTCCTCCACAGTACAATCAGAACAACCTTTTAAATACTCAAGTCTCATCACATTCATTTCTTAAAATCTTCAGTGACTTCCCATTACTGCAATGGTATAGGCCGATTTTTTTTTTTTTTTTTTTTTAGATGGAGTCTTGCTCTGTCACCAGGCTGGAGTGCAGTGGCGTAATCTCTGCTCACTGCAGTCTCTGCCTCCTAGGTTCAGGCGATTCCCCTGCCTCGGCCTCCCAAGTTGCTGGGACTACAGGCCTGCACCATCACACCTGGCTAGTTATTTTTTGTATTTTAATAGAGGTGGGGTTTCACCATGTTGGCCAGGATGGTCTCGATCTCCTGACCTTGTGATCTGTCCACCTCAGCCTTCCAAAGTGCTGGGATTACAGGCATGGGTATAGTCCAAAATTCCAACTTGATCCATATGGTTCTAGATCATTGGCCACTCATGCCCTTTCCCTCTTTGGTGTCTTCAAATGCACTCACCATAAGATTTCCACTCCCCTCGCTCCAGCTGCATTTTACTGATCTACTCTTGAAGGCCATTAACATCTGTCACTAGGTTAAAGCTCTCTCACTACCCAGTTCAAGTTATTCAAAATTACTTATTCAATGTCTGCTGTCTCTGGTAAACTATATAAAACTCCATTTTCTACAGCAAAGGTCCCCTTTTTTTCAGGCTATTGGCAAGCATGCATTCTTTGCCTCAGGAGTTTTAGAACATGATACTGTATATACTGTTTCCCTATGAGACTATAAACGAAGGTTAAAGGCCAGTTCTTATATATCTCTTCCACTCAAAGTTTAGTATACCTTGCATTCAATAAAGGTTCAATGGATTTATATCAATATGTACTCCAGAGGAATAATACAAAGAGTAAACTTAATAAAGTCTGTATCAGACAAACACTCTTTAATGTTTGTAATATAAAATAGAAGAAATAACCGTACATCACAAAGATATAGCTATACTGACTTTCAGAGTTCATTGCTGAAAATTCATCAGAATTTCTGAGTTAAAGCATTTGACTCATTTGAAAGTATTATATAATTGAATAGGTAGAGAAAACTCTTCTGCAGAGACCCCAAAGAAAGAGTACTCAGCAAAGACCACAACACCTCAATATTTTCTTTTTCCGTTTACCTCATTAGGTCCAAATAATCCTAAACCCTCCAGGAAATGCCCATGTGTCCACTGCATATGCCCAACCAGAACTATCAACCCCAAATACTACCTCCTTTCCATGACAGTGGATTGTATCTTTAAACATCTCAGCTCTGGATTCATAAATTTATGACATTATTAATTTTCAAAATCAATTATTGTGTACTATAGACGTATTGAAAACCTAAACCAAGAGACCTAAGAAAGGTGGAAGAGGGACAGTGATGAAATAAATAAGTAATGAAATGGATAAGAAGGAATACATTAAGCTAAAGTAAAACAACCTTTCTAACTAATTCATTTCTGCTACTGAGAAGACACCTGTAAAATGAGAATAACAATAGTATTTATCTCACAGAAGTGTTGTGAGGTTTAAGTGAGTTAGTATATATAAAGTGCTTAGGAGAGTGCCTGGCATTATTGTCATTTATTTTATTAGGTAGCTGGAACTTAAAGCTTTAAGTACATAAAAACAATGGGCTAACATTGTGGGCCAGGAAGACATCTAGTTTGTTCAAGGCTAATAACAATCTCCATATATGTACATTTCTAGGGAAGTTTCTGATAACCCAACATTATGACTTTTCCCATCCTAACAGGCAGGCAGTTCTTTATAATATCTAAAACTACTGTAGTTAAACAATCTTATCTGCTTTCTTTTACTTTTTATTAGTAGGAAAAGAAAGGAATTTTCTATAATTTAAATGAAGATGATGACTATAAATGTCTAGAGGAAATAATTAAGCCAAACTGCTTTTATTTTCATAAGAGAAAAATACTTTCTATTAATATACAAGATGGCAAATCAGATAAAAATGAGATTGATTTAAAACCTTAAAAAATAAGTCATCTCAAGCAGAATTATGAGAGATGAAAAGATAACCCTATGACCAAAGGGGTGATGTTGCTTTCTATACCAATCAAAATTGCCCTGAAGTCTTCCTGCTTTCATTTTTCTTAATTTTTGTGATTAGTCCTAAACGATCACCTAGTCACTTTTCCAGAAGGAAAGCGAGACAGAAGAAACAGATGAGAAACAGAGCTTAGAAAGAGGAGAATGATTTGGCTACTACAGGGGATTCATTTGGGTCTCATCATTTGGTGCCAAGTTAATGATAAATATTTGTAATTTATTTCCAAAAACTTTGCCTTCAAGTGAATTGATATATGCCCCTCACTCAGGTGAAGAATTACTGAAAATTACATTGAACCTCGTTTACTCTCTAATCCAACACTTTAAATAAAAACAAGAAGACACTAAATCATGATAGCATCCAAATTAAATCCCATGCCTGGATTATTTCTCTACATGCTATAAAGTCATTACCCATGCTTATTCCAATCTCTCTAGCATTTTTACCTATTCTAAGATTTCTCAAATTCTTTCACTCACTGATGCTAGTTCAGCACACACATATAAATAAGTTGACTATTCCTTACCATTTCCTGATTATCTACAGTGAAACTTAATATACCACTTTAAATGTTTTAAAATGTACAAATCAGTGGCACTAAGTAGATTCACAATGTTGTACAACCACCATTACGCATCTAGTTTCACAACTTTTTCATCACCCTAAAAGGAAATCCATACCCATTAAGCAGTCAGTCCTCATTCCCCTGTCCCTGATGTCCACTTTCTGTCTCTATGGATTTGCCTATTCTGAATATTTCATATAAACAGTATCATATGTGACATTTTGTGTTTGACTTCCTTCACTTAGCATAACTTTTTCAAGGTTCATCCATGTATCAGTATTTCATTTCTTTTGATGGCTGAATAATATTCCATTGTAGAGATAGTCCACATTATGTTTATCCATTCATCAGTTGATAGACATCTGGCTGGTTTCTACCTTTTGGCTATTGTGAACAGTGCTGCTATAAACATTCATGCGCAAGTTTTTGTTTGAACACTTGTTTTCAATAATTTTCAGTATATGTCCAGGAAGGACATTGCTGGGTCATATGGTAATTCTGTTTAACTTTTTGAGGAAACACTAAACTGTTTTCCACAGTGGCAGCACCATATTACATTCCCACCAACATATGAGGCATCCAATTTCTCTACACCTTTATCAACTTGTTATTTTCCATTTTTTAAAAAATTACAGCCAACCTGGTAGGTATAAAGTGGTATCTCATTGTGGCTTTGATATGCATTTCCCTAATGATTAATGATGGTAAGCATCTTATCATGTGCTTATTGTACATTTGCATGCTTTCCTTGAAGAAATGTCTACTCAAATCCCTTGCCTTTATTTAAATTGGGTTGTCTTTTTATTGTTAAGTTGTGAGAGTTCTTTATATATTCTGGATAGAAGTCTCTTAACAGTTTTATGATGTACAAAGATTATTTCCCATTGTATGGGTTGTCTTTCACTTTCTTGATCATGGCCTTTGAAATAAAGTTTTTAATAAAAAAAAAAAAACAAGCAAAAGAAGCAAAAAGTTTTTAATGTGATGAAGTACAATTTATTTATTTTTTCTTTTATTGCTTGTTTTTTTGATGTCATATTTAAGTATGATGCTTCCTTTGATACCTAAGATATGTCAATGTTGGTTTTAATTTTTATTATACTAATCACTATCATTTATTAAGCCTCTACCATACACCAGGCATTTTACATGTGTTATTTCATTTAACACACACACACACACACACAGAGCTAGTATTAATATTACAGCCATTTTTGAGAGAAAAGAAACAAGCAAACAAGCTCAAAAAGGTATTTTCTCAAAGTCATTCAGCTACGATATAACAGAAGCAACATTCAAACTCAGCTCTGTCTAAATGCACAGACTATACTCCTTTTCTCTCTTCTGTACCGCATTCTGCTATTGTACAGCATAATATAAACAGACATTGACAAGAAAAGAGGGAATATATGTTGTATTAATATTCTATTGCTTCCATTATAGTACTACAAAGTTAGTGACTTAAGCAACAGAATTTTATTACCTCATAGTTCTGCAGGTTAGAAGTACAGTAAGGATGTTACTGGACTAAAATTAAGGTGTTGGCAGGGCTACATTCCTTTCTGGAGGCTCCAGGAGAAGATATGTTTCCTTGCTCCTGTGGGTTGTTGGCAGAAGTCAGTTCTTTGCAGTTGTAGAATTGAGATCCCCATTTCCTTGCAGGCTGCCAGTTGAGGATCATTCCCAGCATTTATAGAGGCCACCCATACTCTTTGGGTCATGTCCTCCTTCTTCCATCTTCAAAACCAGCAAGGTAGGTGGAGTTCCTCTCACACTTCAACCCTTTCCCCCTTCTTCTTCTAACTCATCTCTCTGAACCACTTTTTCTGCCTCTTCTGCATTTAAGGAGTTATGGGATTAGATTGGACCCACTAAGATAATCAGGATAATCTTACCATCTCAAGGTCTTTTTTTTTTTTTTTGAGACGGAATCTTGCTCTGTCACCCAGGCTGGAGTGCAGTGGCTGGATCTCAGCTCACTATAAGCTCCGCCTCCCAGGTTCACACTATTCTCCTACCTCAGCCTCCCGAGTAGCTGGGACTACAGGTGCCCGCCACCTCGCCTGGCTAGTTTCTTTTTTTTTCTAGTTTTTTTTTTTTTTTTGTATTTTTTAGTAGAGATGGGGTTTCACCGTGTTAGCCAGGATGGTCTTGATCTCCTGACCTCGTGATCCACCCGTCTCGGCCTCCCAAAGTGCTGGGATTACAGGCTTGAGACACTGCGCCCAGCCTCAAGGTCTTTAATACCACATCTGCAAAATCTCTTTTACCCTATAAGGTAACACAGTCACACATCCTAGGGATTAAGATGTTGACATCTTGTGGGGAGGGAGGATATTATTCTGCCACACGCACACACACACACACAAACACAGACGCACACACACACACACACACACACACACACACACACAAACAGATGTGTATTTTCAGCCAGGTAGAATATAGAGAGTAAATGAAGCACAGAGGACTGAAAATAAACCTTTGAAATACAATATTAAGGGATGGATAGAGGAAAGAAGCCCCAAAAGAAAGTCTGAGAAGGAGCAATCAGACAGATAGGCTTAGACTAGATCCAAAGGGACAATGATCTTGAAGATTCTTATGTTTTGCCTGTTCATGATTTATTGATTTCCTCACTTTATAAAATCTCTTTTGCCCAGTCTTTTACTGCCTGATCCTGTCATCTTTAATGGTGCTGATTCTTGGGGAGTGACCACACAAATTTTAATTTTGGATATAATATCCCAAAAGATCTCAGAACACTCAGCTCATGAACTGCTAAACTAGCTGAACATTCAGAGACCTTTTCCCCATGAACGTCTTGCTCCAGGCGATAGAATAATAGACCATTGCTAGAACTTCCTAAAACAAGGTAGCTGGAGAAAGCTTGCAACATCTAGATGGTTTCCATTACTGGCAGGCAAGGTCCTTACCTCAGATTTTCAAAAGGAGAAACCAAACAGCCACCTCCTGTTGTCAATACTTTTTATTTTTTCCCAACTGAGTCAATTAAGTTCTATGAGGTAGAGACATGTGAATTGAAAAGTATTAATTAAAAGAGTTGGGTGGATCCGGTGTCATAAGCTGAGGATCATTAGTAATAGGAAAGATAAAATACCTCCTCCTAAATAAATGCCATCTTTTAAAACTCAAATATAGGAATTTTTTTTTGCAAGCACACATAAAAAGTTAAAGGTAAAACCATCTTTAGAGAGAACAAGTCTATTGCTAGTGAGGATGATTAAGAGTCATAGGACATAAGAAATCAAAGTGAAAGACAATAATTAGTCGGGCGTGGTGGTGGGCGCCTATAATCCCAGTTACTGGGAGGCTGAGGCAGGAGAATCACTTGAACCCGGGAGGCAGAGGTTGCAGTGAGCCGAGATCACGCCACTGCACTCCAGCCTGGACAACAAGAGCAAGACTTCATCTCAAAAAAAACCCCAAACAAACGAACAAACAAACAAAAAAAAAACAAAGTGAAAATGAGGATTATCTAACCTAATTTTTTCATTTTACATTGGGGAAATAAAAATACAAAGCACAGACATTCCCAAGATCACCTAGGTGCTGGCAGTATCACAAGTATTCTAACTCCCTCTTTAATGTTCCATATCCTGAGGTGATACACAGAAGGTGGCTCCATTATTGCTAAATTGATGCTGATTTCTCAGCCACTTTATTCTGGTATCTCGATGAGGGGCACAAAAATGAGTGAAACCATGTTAATCATTACAATGTAAGAAATTTTAGCCTCAGCACTGTTAGAAAATCAATAAAGAACACCATTCAAAAATAATAGGGGTAACACATGGATACACAGAGGGGAACAACACAGATTGGGGCCTAACGAAGGGTGGCGGGTGGGAGATGAGAAAGGATCAGGAAAAATAACTAATGGATACTAGGCTTAATTCTTGGGTGAAGAAATAATTGGTACAACAAACCTATGACATATGTTCACCCATGTAACAACAAACCTACACATCCTGCACATGTACCCCTGAACTTAAATAAAAGTTTAAAAAATTCATTACTTATATAACAAAAAATGTAGGGGATGACTTATGAAAAGCAATGAGCTGATTTTGTGCAGGGGCCAGTATGCCTAGAAAACCACAGACAGTATACAAATCAAGACTCACTGTCTCTGCGTTAGAGATTTTAGAAGGGTGTGTATATGTAAAATTACCACTAGATTCTGGGGAAAGAAAATAGGAAAGAGAAAGTAGGAAAAAAAGTTAATGGCTTCACCTCTGCCACATCTACCTTTTCTGCCAAGACTTTTAAAACTCTATTACCTCACAAAAATCAGGAGCCAGAATAAAGAAATCTCTGAAACCTACGCTGTCCAGCATATCATGGGACAAAACTAACATAAAATCACAGTTTTTAATTCTTATCCAGAACGAAATTTTTTAAAAATCACATTTTGAGGAGTCAGTTGTCCTACCTGGGCCTCCCAACCCAAGCATCTATGCAATTAGCCAGTCATAGATTTAGCAATTAAATACTAAAATCCCTGTCCAGCCAATTTGCTACTTGAGAACAGTGAGCTGTTGCTAGATGCCCTGTAAAAGCAGTGGGAGATTTCAGCAGGCTAGACCCTCCAGGACACTGAGAACCACATTGAGAAAGGGGATGAAAGAAAAGGGCATGAAGAAAGTAATAGAAGGTGCCTAATTAGCCTGGAATAGCTTACTTTAGATTTCTCTGCCACCTCTCAGGTTATACTATTGAATTATAATTACCCTAACTTAAGGCTATGCCATTTAAATATCTTTGTTATGATTATTGTTATCCAAAATATTGTACTCTTGCTATCACTTTGCCCTCTCTCTTCCTGGCATACTGACACTCATTATCCTGGGTTGTCACAATCGCCTGGTTATCAACTAAATTATCCGTGTCTCATTATACTCCACTGTACTCTGCCGGAATAAGAGGCTACCCTATACAATATTAAAATTCACAACACACTTTTCCAATCAGAGTCAGTTTTCCGTTTACCAAAACACTACTTGCAAACATGTTCTATTAAGTTACTTGGACCATTTTCAAGTCAATTTTGCATTTCTTGATAATCTGGTTTTCTTTAAGTCTCACTGCCAATTGTGACAGACTTTGGCACCTGGCTCACAGTTTTTCTCTCCATACCAAATGTATCATCATTATCATCCTGGGTGACAAGTTATTATGGAGGAACATTTATCAGCAGGTATGTATCAATCTATACTGTGTATCAAAGAACTCCAGAAACAAGAACACTTTTAGGAAAATCCTGTCTTTACTTCATAGAAAGGTATGGAGTTTATATCTAATATGTGCAACAAACTTTAAAACCAATGATCAGGCCGGGCATGGTGGCTCACGCCTGTAATCCCAGCACTTTGGGAGGTCCAGGCGGGCGCATCACGAGGTCAGGAGATCAAGACCATCCTGGCTAACACAGTGAAACCCCGTCTCTACTAAAAATACAAAAAATTAGCCAGGCATGGTGGCGGGCGCCTGTAGTCCCAGCTACTTGGGAGGCTGACGCAGGAGAATGGTGTGAACCCAGGAGGTGGAGCTTGCAGTAAGCTGAGATCGTGCCACTGCACTCCAGCCTGGGCGACAGAGCAAGACTCCATCTCAACAACAACAGCAACAACAACAACAACAAAAAAGATCAAAAACTCTTTCCAAAATTCCTACTTTCAATGGTAAAGTAGTTTGCTTTGTAGAACAATTCATACCTAAAGTTTATTAACCACTTAGTACTTAAAACTAAGGCAAGTATGTTGAGATTACACTTTTTTCCTTCAACAAATCCTTACTAAAGGCCTACCATGTACTAAGAATTATTCCAGGCACTAAGAATAAAGTTATTCAGAAAATGTGTAAAACCCCTACACTTGTGAAAATCATTTTTTACTAGGGGGAAGAACAAGATATGTAAGATGTAGAGTATACTAGAAGATGATGAATTCTTCAGAGAAAAATGAAGAGAATAGAATTTTGTTTTGGTTATGGTTTGGTAAGGAGGTGGCAGAGGTAGTCAGAGGGAAGTTGCATTCTTAAGTGGGAAATGTCTCAATAAAGTGAACTTTAAGTGACTTGAATAAAGACCTGAACAAGATGAAGGAACAAGTGAAACAGGTATCTGGAAAAGAGCTTTCTAGAAAGAGTCATATCAAGTGCAAAGGCCCTGAGATGGGCGTGTACCCAGCATGTCTAGGAAACAATAAAGAGGCTATCAGAGTGAGAACAGACTGACTGAGGAAAAAAGTAGTCACAGAGTTAAAGGGTGTGTGTGTGAAGGCTCAATAGGATCTTATAGACCATTAAAAGGACTTTGGTTTTTACTTAGTGTGAAACAGGAAGCTCCTGTGGGATTTTAGGCAGAAGAATGATATGATCTGACTTGTTTTAACTTTTTCACGCTTTTATTGTCCTACTGATTATGGCCTGCAGAGGGGCAAAGGCAGAATCATGGAGACCAGTTAAAAAGCTACTGCAAGAATACTTAATTATTTGAATCATGAGAAGAGAATGAGAGTTAAAAGTGGTTGGTTTCTGGTATATTTTAAAGAGGGAGAAAACATAATTTGCTGACAGATTGGATGTGTGATGTGCAAGAAAAAAGAGTCAAGGATGACTCCATAGTTTCTATTTCTAGAAGAAGTAGAATTGCCATTAATTGAGACAAAGAGAGCTGTAAAAGGAATAGGTTTTTATGGGGGCAATGGAGAAATAGGGAACTTACCTTTAAGACATTTTAGCCTACAATAAAATACAGCACACTAATAATGTTCTATTATCATATCTGATGAAGATAATTATATTTCTAGCATAGAGAATAAGGCTATGTTACATTTTCAACACATTAATCAGTCTTACTCAAAACTCCTTACTGCTTCAGCAAGGATTATTTGTAGACTACAATAGAAGTCACTCCTAGAAATTTTAGTATCTTGAATTAGTTGTAGAGTTTGGATTGTTATTCTGGCATAATTTTGGAGCTAGT
Organism: Rhinopithecus roxellana; assembly: GCF_007565055.1. Classification (NCBI taxonomy): domain Eukaryota; kingdom Metazoa; phylum Chordata; class Mammalia; order Primates; family Cercopithecidae; genus Rhinopithecus; species Rhinopithecus roxellana. Next base: position 25,654,898 of record NC_044565.1, read on the forward strand.
TCAGTAGGTCACGTATGTCTCATAGAGATATAACAAGGATGAAATTCTGGATGAACTCCAAGGGTGTATTTACATTAAGAAAAATGGCTCCCATAGGAATAAAAAGGCAATACATGACACTTGAACCCAAGTGCTCACCAGAACTGGAAGAATATGACCAAATATTTAGTCTGAAAAGTTATCTCCTGTTGAAGCAGTAAGAGTGATTTATCAGGTGAGGAGCTATGTTCCTCTCTGGCATGAACCATCTAGCTGCATGGAGCCCTTCCTTGACAGCCCTCCTTCAGCAGCTCTCACTAGAGAAAGTCCTCATGTACTAGGTTCCAGGGACTGCCACCTAAGTTTCCTTTACCCACTTTACCCATATTTGGTTTTGCCTTTTCCAGGGCTGTGACCTCTGCAATTCATTTAATAAGATTAAAGTAAACTGATAAAGAAGAGCAAGGAGTAGGAGGAAAATGATGAATCTATTTATGGGAGTTTGAGTACAAATATTATTCAGAAATTCAATCTAGTTCCATTTACTTCTAAAATGCCACAAAACAATATTAAGTCAATACATTCAGCAAGCAATTATGAAATAAGAACTATGTTACCCACTAAGGGATGGGGAATTCATGGATAATAAAACAGGGTTCCTGCCGTTAGTGAACTCAGAAGCTAATGGTGAAAGCAGATGATTAAACAAGTAATTACAAGAGCATTTGTAATGAAGGGGCATACAAAATGTCAGGGACCCAAAGGGGGGACAATTAAATCTGCCTGAGGAGGTTGTGAAGGATTTATAAAGAAGATGAGCCAAGCTGTGAAGGAAGAGAATGCATTTGTCACTCTACTGAGAGAGTACTCTGTGATAGGCAGAAGCGGCCTAAAGCTTACCCAGCTTTGGGATCGAGGAGGTGTTAAGAGTAGTCTGGGGAAAATTTACATGGGGAAGAGCAACAGAAAGAGGAGACTAGAAAGGTTAGCTGGGACAAGACCTGCTTTGCTAGGGGTTCATCTTTTGTTCTTTGGGCAACAGAGAGCTCTTAGGTTTTTTAAGCAGGAAAATGCTATGATGATAATTGTGTTTTTTTTTTTTTTTTAAATTGGTGGCAGAAGGGAAGAAAAGAAAGAAAAGTCATCAACAGCAAGGGCATAAAACAGATCAAGAGAAGTAAGAAAAAATAGAGTTTCATACTTTGCAGAAATAACCATGAACATATTCACTCCCATCCCCCTTTCCCATCCCCATAACCTATCAATACCTCCCTCTAATTAAATTAAACATCTCTATGCACTATCATTTCATCAAGCAGGCAATGAAAAAAGAAATGTCCACACAGAAAGACAGTGGGAAGATGCTGGTACCTCAGAAAAAAACACACAGAGAACCACCTTGTCCCATTTAATTATTTCTCTCAGAGTTTATAAGAGAATAAATAATTAAGAACACCATATGGATTTAGAACACAGGGAAGCAGGTATGAACACAACACACACACATACACACTGCTTGTATTGACAAATAATAAGATTGATAAGTAGTATAAACATCAAGAAGAATGATTACATCTGTCTTACCTCATCACACACATTCACTTTTAATAATGCTGCCAATTTACTATTGTTTGAGATCACTCTTTTTAACATAGCCTTGGTGTATCAGTAGCTTCTGAGAACCACTCCCTCTCCATTGTCACTCCTAGTTTCTTGTGGTTCCAAGATGCTAAATACTAAAGACTACTATAGTAGCTTATGAGAGGGCAATAATATTGCTATAAGGAGCCTGCTGCTTGCCTTGATTAGGTCGAAAGCATCAAAGCTCTGGGAAGAATCGGGGAGACCTCTCTCTGACTGATGTTTAGCTTAGATGAACACTACAATCCTTAGATTAGGTTTTTAGAGCACATTTCTTTTTTAATACAGTCCAGAAAATAGACAAGTTACACCTTCACTTTGCTGGCAAATAGAAGGCTCTTTTCTGTAGTACCACTGGAGACAAGCAAAGGTTTGAACATTTTTTATTATCACCGTGGGATTAAATTCCCCAAATGACCATAGTTCTCAGAGACATTATGAATAGTGATTATCGAATGTCTTGGTCACAGAACACTTTTATGAAAAATTTAAAAACCAAAATAAAACTAAGAAACAACATCAGTTCCTACTGACCCATGGTAAAAACAATAACAAAAAAGGCAAGAATCATCATTTCTAATGGCACAGGAATACTTCCCTCCTCCAAACTCATACAGGGCTTTCATGCTACTCATTTGGCACTTAATTACATGCTGTATTTTATTAGTAATTTTTTTTTTTTTTTTTTTTGAGACAGAGTCTGGCTCTGCTGCCCAGGCTGGAGTGCAATGGTGCGATCTCGGCTCACTCAGTGCAATCTCCGCCTCCCGCTTTCAAGCAATTCTCCTGCCTCAGGCTCTCGAGTAGCTGGGAACTACAGGTGCGCAACACCACGTCTGGCTAATTTTGTACTGTTAGTAGAAACCGGGTTTCAACATGTTGTCCAGGCAGGTCTCAAACTCCTGACCTCAAGTAATCCACTAGCTTCTAGTAGTTAACTTTTTAGAAGTGTTAGTTCTGCTTCTCTTATTTGATTGTAATAAGGTAAGGTTAAGTTAGATATGCATCAAATCAGACTGCAAAATACCTCCCATCAGATAATAGGCACTAAGAATTGAAAATATGGACACTGGTAAATCCATATCCTTACCAAGATTCCTGGGCCACTTTATACTACTTTTTTTTTTTGAGATGGAGTCTTGCTCTGTCGCCCAGGCTGGAGTGCAGTGATGTGATCTCGGCTCACTGCAAGCTCCCCCCCCCCGGGTTCACGCCATTCTCCTGCCTCAGCCTCCCGAGTAGCTGGGACTACAGGCGCCCGCCACCACACCGGCTAATTTTTTGTATTTTTAGTAGAGACAGTGTTTCACCGTGTTAGCCAGGATGGTCTTGATCTCCTGACCCTGTGATCCACCCACTTCAGCCTCCCAAAGTGCTGTGATTGCAGGTGTGAGCCACCGTGCCCGGCCCACTTACTACTACTTTATGTGTAGCATTAAAAAGTGCAATGCGAAATAAAGGTGCACTCTTATACTTATGAAGTTAACCAAAAAAAAAAAAAACCTGTAAAATCATAAGAACCTATGTTGGTTGGGCTTCTGTAAAACTTACGCGTGATTATACTTCCCGAAATAATTTAAATTGGTATAACTCTTCGTCGGGAATCAGCAATACATTTAAAACCCATAAAAATGCTCATAACCCTTATATAAATAATTTATATTAAGGAGTAATTCAGATTAAAAGGCTTTAGATATGAATATATAATAATTTAAATATAAAAACAAAACATTAGAAATAACATATAAGTTTAGAAACAATAATGGCTAATTAATTGATGGTCTATAAAACTGATGGACCATTTATAATAAAAACTTCAATCAAATTAAGAAGTAAAAGAAACATGCTTAACTGACAAAGGGCATAAGAAAACTTATACCTGTCATCATATTTAATGGTAAAAGACTGAATACTCCCCCAACCACTAGGATCAGAAACAAGGCAATGATACCTGCTCTCGGCACCTGTTTAACCTTATACTGGAGTTCCTAGTGCAGTAAGACCAAAAAGCAAAAGGTATCTAGACTGGAAAGAAAGAATCTAAAACTGTTTTTATTCACAGATGCCCACCTAGAAACTCCCCAAAAATGTATAAAAAACCACTATATCTGATAAGTGAGTTTAGCAAATTTGAGATTCAACATCAACATACAAAAACCAATTGTATATTTCCATATATTTGCAATGAACAATTAAACATCAACATTAAAATAACAATATCACTCATAATGAATATGTAACACTTTGGAATAAACCTAACAAAATATGTGCACAATTTGCTGAAAACTACAAAGCACTAAAGAGAGAATTCAAATAAATGAACATAGAACTGTGTTCATGGATTAGAAGACTAAAATTGTCACAATGTCAATTTTCCCCAAATTGATCTCTGAATTCAATTAATGAAAATACCAGCAAGCTTTTTTTTTTTTTTTTTGAGACAAAGTCTCACTCTGTCGCCCAGGCTGAAGTGCAGTGGTGTGATCTCGGCTCACTACAACCTCCGACTTCCTGGTTCCAGTGATTTCCCTGACTCAGCCTCCCAAGTAGCTGGGACTACAGGTGCGCGGCACCACACCTGACTAATTTTTGTACTTTTAGCAGAGACGGGGTTTCATCATGTTGGCCAGAATGGTCTTGATCTCCTGACCTCGTGATCCACCCACCTCGGCCTCCCAAAGTGTTGGGATTACAGGCGTGAGTCATCGCTCCCAGCCAAACTTTTTTTAAAGAAATTGACAAACTGATTCTAAGATATATATGTCTATATATAGTTACATATATATTTTTGTATATTTACATATATAGTTTTACATATTTGTTCATATATATTTACATATATATGGCTTAGAATAAACAAAACAACTTTGAAAAAGAAGAAAAAGTTGGAGGACTTGAACTGCTTGATTTCAAGACAATATAAAAGTAAGATCAACACACAGCAAAAGGACAGACACATAGGTCAAGTGAACATAATATAGAGAATGCAGAAGGAGACCAACACATATGTGGTGAATTGATTTCTAAGAAGGGTATCAAGGTGCATCAATGGAGAAAGCATAGTCTTTTTAACAAATGGTGCTGGAACAACTGTACATGCCATATAACAATATGAACCTTGGCCATACCTCATATCATACTGAAAAATTAACCCAAAACATATCATCATAGACCTAAGTGTAAAACCTAACAATATGAACTCCTAGATGAAAACATAGGAAATAGACCTTTGTGACCTTGGATTAGGCAAAGATTTAAGATAGGACACAAGGAGCATGAGACATAAAAAAAGTGACATTATAACTGCATGTCACTAAAATCAGAAGAAAAAACTTAAGGTTTTTTAAAGATACTGCTGAGGAAATGGCCTGCTGACCAGAATATATAAAAAAAAATTTCACTACTCAATAATAAGAATTATTTTAAAAACTGAATAAAATATTTGAACAAATACATTAAACACAGAAGAGAAAAGAAACTGAATAAAATATTTGAACAAATACATTAAACACCAAATAAGCACAAAAAACAGATTCTCAACATAATTAGTCATTAGGTTAATACAGATTAAAACCTCCATGACATATGTCTATACATGTATCAGGATAGCCCAAATTGAGAAAAATACTGACAATACTAGCAATCTGCAGAGCAACTGCTCATATATTGCTGGTAGGACTACAAAATGGCAAAGCCACTTTGGAAAGCAGTTTGATAGTTTCTTATAGACATACACTTACTATATGACCCAGTAACTCTAGAGAAATCAAAATATATGTTCATATACAAACCTGTACACAAATGTTTATTGTGGCTTTATTCACAATAAACTTTGGGAGGCTGGGGCAGGTAGATCGCCTGAAGTCAGGAGTTCAAGACCAGCCTGGTCAACATGGTGAAACCTCGTCTCTCCTAAAAATTCAAAAATTAACTGGGCGGGGTGGTGAGCACCTGTCATCCCAGTAACTTGGGAAACTGAGGCAGGAGAACTGCTTGAACCCGGGAGGCAGAGACTGCAGTAGCTGAGATCATGCCACAGTATTCCAGCCTGGGAGACAGAGAAACACTCCGTCTCAAAAAAAAAGAAAAAGAATGGAGTACTAACATATGCAAAAATATAGATGAATCTCAAAAGCACCATGCTATGTGAAAGAAGAGAAAGTTAAAAGTATGTTTCCATTTATATGTATTATTCCATTTATATGGCATTCTGGAAAAGACAAAACCATATAGTGCCAGAGATCAGAGCAGTTGTTGCCAGGGAATACAGGAGGGGCAGAAGAGTCATTGCAAAGAGGCATAAAAAAAAATTCTGATAGATGGAAATATTCTGTGATCTTGGTAGTGGTTATACAACTGTGTAAGTTTGTAAAAAAAAATTATAAAGCTATATATTTAAGAAGGATGAATTTACTGAATGTAAATAATGCCTCAGTTAACCAACCAACAAACAAAATACTGTCAACACCAAGTGTTGAAGAGGATGTGAAACAACTGATATGCTCCTCCACTACTGGCAGGATTGGAAAATGGTACTTTGTAAAATAGTTGGACATTTTTAAAAAATTAAGTTACACATACACTTATTATAGGCCCAACAATTCCATTCCTAGTATTACCCAGGGGAAATAAAAAAAATACACGTTCAAGTAGGCCACTACTCAAGTAGGCCGCTACAGTATAGTGACAGCAATAGTAGAAATAATAATAATAGTTACTTCATTAATTAAATGCTTACCGAATAATAAATATATATTCACTTGTACATGAATGTTCACATCAATTTTACTCATAATAGCCCAAACTGGAAAGAACAAAATGTTCATAAATGTCAAAGGTGAATGGATAATTATGATATATCCATGTGAAAAACTATAACTCATCAATAAAAAAGAATGAACTATTGACACCCTCAACACCATGGATGAATATCAAAATATTATGCTGAATCAAAGCCAGACACAAAGGGTGCACAAAAGAATATAAATTCTAGGATGTACATATAATTCTAGAAAATACAAACTAAGCTGTAGTGATAAAGAGCAGATCAGTGTTTGTTTGGGGACAAAGGGATGGGACTAATTACAAAGACGCACAAGGAGCCTTTATGGCACGGTAGAAATGTTCTTGGTTGTGGTGGTGGTGGTGGTTACATGCAGTTGTACACTTAAAACAGGCACATTTTATTGTATATTAGATTATACCTGAATAAAATTGATTTAAGAATTAACAGCCTAAAAATGTTTAAGATAACCAAAACAGCATGGTACTGGTACCAAAACAGATATATAGACCAAGGGAACAGAACAGAGGCCTCAGAAATAACACCATACGCCATACATCTGCAACCATCTGATATTTGACAAACCTGACACAAACAAGCAATGGGGAAAGGATTCCCTGTTTAATAAATGGTGCTGGGAAAACTGGCTAGCAATATGCAGAAAAATGAAACTGAACCCCTTCCTTACACCTTATACAAAAATTAACTCAAGCTGGATTAAAGACTTAAATATATGACCTAAAAGCATAAAAATCCTAGAAGAGAACCTAGGCAATACCATTCAGGACATAAGCATGGGCAAAGACTTCATGTCCAAAACACAAAGCAATGGCAACAAAAGCCAAAATTGATACATGGGATCTAATTAAACTAAGGAGCTTCTGCACAGCAAAAGAAACTATCATCAGAGTGAACAGGCAACATACAGAATGGGAGAAAATTATTGCAATCTAACCATCTGACAAAGGACTAATATCCAGAATCTACAAAGAACTGAAATAAATTTACAAGAAACAAACAAACAACCCCATCAAAAAGTGGGAGAAGGATATGAACAGACATTTCTCAAAAGAAGGCATTTATGGAGCCAACAAACATATGAAAAAATTCTCATCATCACTGGTCACTAGAGAAATGCAAATCAAAAACCACAATGAGATATCATCTCACGACAGTTAGAATGGTGATCATTAAAAAGTCAGGAAACAACAGATGCTGGAGATGATATGGAGAAATAGGAATGCTTTTACACTGCTGGTGGGAGTGTAAATTAGTTCAACCATTGTGGAAGACAGCGTGGCAATTCCTCAAGGATCTAGAACTAGAAACACTATTTGACTCAGTAATCTCGTTACTGGGTATATACCCAAAGGATTATAAATCATTCTACTATAAAGACACATGCACATGTATGTTTACTGCAGTACTATTCACAATAGCAAAGACTTGGAACCAACCCAAATGTCCATCAATGATAGACTGGATAAAGAAAATGGGGCACATATACACCTTGGAATACTATGCAGCCATAAAAAAGAATGAGTTCCCTTTGCAGGGACATAGATGAAGCCAGAAACCATCATTCTCAGCAAACTAACACCAGAACAGAAAACCAAACACGTATGTTCCCACTCATAAGTGGGAGATGAACAATGAGAAGACATGGACACAGGGAGGGGAACATTACACACCAGGGCCTGTCGGGGGTGGAGGGCTAGGGGAGAGAAAGCATTAGGAGAAATACCTAATGTAGGTGACAGGTTGGTGGGTGCAGCAAACCACCATGGCACATGTATACCTATGTAACAAAACTGCGCATTCTGCACATGTACCCCAGAATTTAAAGTATAATAAAAATAAATAAAAGGGAAAGCACAATTTTTTTTAAAAAAAGTTAAACATAAAAGGCCATAGGCATTACAAATAAGCATATAAAAAAAAGACCAGAAAGAGCCCCACGAAATAAAAAACAATTGTGTTAAGATAAAAGATTTGGTTAGGACTTATTTTTCAACTTTGAAAACTATTTTTAATCTACTATAGTAATATTTTCATAAACAATATTTTTAATAGGGAGAAATAAAGCAAATAACTTGTAATTTGGTTAAACATGAAAAATTAACTCAAGGCTTAATTTCTTTTCGGTTACCTCTATGCTCAGAGGAGCTCAGAACATTTAATAGTTATCATTCTCAATTCCTTACTGTCTGAGAAATGGCAGGAGTCCCAGTATGAGCCATTAGCCAAAGGCACAAGTATCCTGTCATGTAATGAATCAGCAAGAGTTAAGTGATCACCCCAGGTTGCCTGACTTTCATCTGGATACCATTTCCATGCAGGCAGACTTCTCAAGTAGGCCGCTACAGTATAGTGACAACAATAGTAGAAGTAATAATAATAGCTACTTCACTAATTAAATGCTTACCGAATAATAAGCAACATAATTATATTGTCTTATTTAATGCTTACTCCAACATTATAAGCCTTATAAGCTATTTAAACTTTTCATTTTATAGTCTTGGAAACGATACCTCAGAGAGGTCAAATAATTTGCCAAATGTCACAGCTAGTAACCTAAGGTTTGCTCAGTTCCAAACCTAATCACCATGCTGCCCTGCCACCCAGTAGAGGGTCCCTGAAATTTGTGGTTACAGAAGCCCTATTTTTCTGATGATTGAGGGGTTGAAGAAAAGAGGGAGACACTATAACTTAATAGACCAAGGCAGAATTGTCTTTCTTCATGCCTAAGGGGGTTTGGAAAAGCGCTGAGCATTTAGCATAAAGAGACTCCAAACACAGCTCTCTGCTAACTTACTGGGAACAGATCTTAAGTCTCTGGACTGATTGGGATCTTGCCTATATAACTAGTCATCAGAGCCCATTTTTCTTTTCTACTGTATATTCTTAACCAGTGTTACAGTATAAAACATGAAAAGGGAATATCAAAAGCTATTCTTGGAAAACGGGCTGCCCTTTCACACAAATGTTATCCAGAAAGGCTTCATGCCCACGTTCAATTTCATTTCATGTATAACAATCTCTTAATCACATCTGAGAATGTCGCATCATCTCTCTCACTCTCTCCACATTCTCAACAAATTATTTTACCCTTGAAATCAACAGACCAAGAAAGAAATGATCCTAGCGAATCAAGAAGCAGCTATTAATATTTTAAGAGATGATAGTTCCATAGATATAGCTGGTTGTATCTGAAATTGTTCCCTTTGCAGATCCCTCCTTGCTGATATGCACCCTATACAAGGCTCCTTCCTGGGTACCACTGCCTCAGAGAATCGATCTCCTTGACTGTACTTTTGCCTCTTTAACTCATTCATTCTGGCTTGCCTCCCACTGTATTTCTTTCTTTCATTCAAGCCTGGTGTTTTATCTCCTGCTACCCAAAAGATTGTAAGAACTGCTACAAACTGAAGGGCTTTCATCTTCTGCTTGTCTTCACATACCTGCCATTTATAATAGTTTAATCTGACAAGGCCCACGGTGCCTCTCATTCATGAGCTAGCATTTCCAGACAAACTCTCGAGGGAAGAACCCTCAAAGAGGTCCAGAAGCAACCTGATTCTTGTTCCATCTTCACTTGTCCTCTTGGGACTTGATACTCTAGAATATCCTTTGGGTTTTCTACCTTCACTGATGCTGTCCAGTTCCCCTTTCATAATCAGTCCTACCTCACACCTTTATCCATTCCTGGTTCCTGGACTTGCCCTAGAAGGAAGTGTTTTAATCCTCAGATTAGGGTTCTGGATTCTCCCTTTGGTCCTTGCTCTCCAAAGATCCATGCTTGTGGCTCCCAGGTAGTTAATTCTTTTATAGTTAAGGGTGCTTCTTTCTTGGTAAACTGAAATATGTCCCAGTTGCCGCAATCTGGACCTTTGTTGTCACTCTCTGCTGCCCTCCAGCGGCTACCAGTAGAATGCAGTAGTTAGAAATTGGTTCCAAGGCTTTTCCTTGACCTATGAGTGTCCTCTAGCAGAAAGCTATACAGTGCGGTTAATGAAAATGAGATTCATGTTCAGGGCCTAGCAGTTTTCATTCAGCCACTACCACTACAACAGCCTCTGATACCACTGCTACTCCAAGGGAAATTCATTGTTAATGACTCTCCTGTCCCTTCTCATAAAGATGTGATTGTCTCAAAAACTTCCAAATTCCATGTTTGTGGATATGCATATTCATGCTGTATGGTAGAGGTTAGGGAGAAACCTTCTGAATTCCTCAGGCTCGGTTTGTTGGGAGAAGCAGAAAGTAGTGCAACGCCTCAGGCTAACCAGGCAGCAAGGCGTCTCACAGGTTACCTAGGTCCCCTATGATACAGCAAGAGAGGATTGACAATGCTGTCTGTGGACTAAGGTAGCAATTGCTAGGTGGCTTACTATGTTATGCTTGTTAGCTCTTCACTCAAAAGCTGAAATGGAATAGAACCAATGCCTCCAAACTGACTTCGCAGTGAGGCTATCTAGAGTGATGCTGGCACCATGTCCACATCAAAAGTTACAGTTGTTGTTCTACTCGAAGCAGAGGGGTAGGAGGGGTTCTACTAAAGCAGAGGGGTAGGAGAGTTGTCACAGATTAGACTGACAGTTCTGTAAAAGGTCCTTCTAACACCTAATGGAAAGGGTGTTCTATTAGGTTGGTGCAAAAGTAATTGCAGTTTTGCCATTGAAAGTAATGGCAAAAACCACCATTACTTTTGCACCAACCTAATATACTCTGGTGGAACCTCTAAGCAGTAGGGCCCTGCCTCCAGGATGAAGCAGAAGGTGCTGGACAACCCAGCATTATGTTAGACTGTGATAATATAGGTTGAAAGCAACAATGGAAACCCTTAGCCTGGGAGGCCCATGAGTCAGAAGGCCAAACCTCATTAATTTTTCATGGGGAAATATGCCAAAGCCTGGTATTTTATCTCCTGCTGCCCAAAAGGTTGTCAGAACTGCTCTGAACAAAAGGAGGACCTTCAACTGCTGCTTGTCTTCACATATCTGCCATTTATAATAGTTTAATCTGACGAGGCCCACAGTGCCTGTCATTCATGAGCTAGCATTTCCAGACACACAAACTCTCCAGGGAAGAACCCTCAAAGAGGTCCAGAAGTTACCTTTCTACCACATACAACTGTGCAAAGAACAACCTGTTTGGGGCTTACATTTTATTAGGTGGGTGTGCTTGCTCTCTGAGGAAAACCACAGTGGAGTTCATCAGCCCTTCCATCTTCCCTTCAAGGACCTCTTCCCCATTAAAATAAAAATAAAAAGGAGTCTACCCCTTATAAGACTACCATGGTCTTAGTGTGTTTATCATCTACTACAAATACTTCCTCTCCTCTGATTCCCAATCTCCTGAAACAATTCCATGGGGACTTTTAGGAAGTTAGACCCCTGAGGTGCTAAAATGATTTTCATAGTAAGAGAATAATGAATAGAAAATGGCCTTCCAAACATGCTATGATGTCATTTGGCCCATTAAATGTTGGTCTTTTCCTGGCACTTAAATGACATCTTTCATGATTTTCTATACCAAACAGTTCTGCTCTGTTTGGATATTATTTCATGAGGTCCTGGTCTGTAAAATATGAACTCTTTGTTAAATCAAAAAATGCCCTGATGTAGAATTTCCAAACGCACTTCCTCCCCAGTTAAGAAGCTGGTATGAAGTGAGACTAAGTCTTGGCGGTTCTAAGCAGATTCTCCTCAAATCAACCAAGGACATTCAGCAAATGTCAGAATTTGTTACATATTACTGGCAATTCCTCCTACTAATTTCCTCTGATGGCTCTAGTTACTAATGTCTCAAGCAAGGTAAGGATATAGATCTGGTTTGCAGAGACTACTAAAGCATTCCAGAAGCTGAAGACTTTATTCACCTGTGCCCTATGCTTGCATATGCTGATCCAGCCTTTGCCATAAAGTCAAAGGTCTAGCTCACTGGAGCCTATTCTCATAGTGTTCCTTCTTCTATTTTTCACAGAACCATCTCCAGAAGCTGTTAGCTCTCCCCTGTCCTATTCTCTGATAGGAATAGGAATTATTTCCTGTCAGAGCTTCCTTTGATGCTGGAGGTATCACCTTGAAGGTAACAGGCATCTGTCAAAACAACTTGGGCAATACAATTTTAGCCAAACGACCAGAAAACTGCTTCCAAAAACCAAAGGACCATCTTTTGACCATCTTATTTATGTTAGGCTGCTAAACCACAGCTAAAATATCTTTTCCGAAAGTCTGTGTATCTGCATACAGCGAGTTGGCCTTGCCCTAGAGATCTTGCCAGAAAACTCTATAGCTGCTTCCTAAAACTGAACTATGGCACCAATATTAAAATATAGATAGATAGATAGATAGATAGATAGATAGATAGATAGATAGATAGATAAAGTGACATCCCTTGGAGCACTAGGCCACCTGAAGAGAGACTATGGGAAGAACAGAATGTTATATAAGAATGCAAGCTCCATAAAGGTAGGGGCCTGTTTTATTCACTGCATTTTATCTACTACCTGGGCTAGGCACAGAGTTGAATAAATGAATGAACATTTCCTGCTCAGAGAGGAATATATCTATATCCAAGTGCTTGCTGTGGCTATGTCAAGATATGAAATATGGTCTGCAGGACATGTAGTGGCTCTGCATCTGCAAAGAGATATGTGCAGGTGGTCTGATATTACTATATCCTTTTCTAACCACCAAACGCCTTTGGGATATGATGACCCTGGATTTCATTTGTCACCTGCCCTCCTCATATATACATGCTACTCTATCAGTGGTATAGATAATCTCTTCCAAGATAATGTGCTTTATGGCTTAACTCATTCCTTCTAACCCACAACATTATCCACAACAGTCATAGTAATGACGTTTTTTAATTCCATGAGTTATCCAGTTTTTGGATTTCTGACTATGGTAAAGATGGCTCCCAGTTTTATAGGCTATTATTTGAGATCATATACAATCTGAAGGTCAACAGAATATTTCAACTGAGCACTTGGAGAGTATCTCTGCTGACAACATTACTGGTCCATACACTTCCCAACTAGAAGGTTTGCAAACAACTGTATTTTCTCTACCAAAAATATCCTTTTATAAAAACGTTTCCCTGCTACCTACCCCCACACTTCTCTTCATTAACTGCTCAGTAACTGCTCAGTAAACACTTGGGAAAACTATAGTTCACCTCCCAAAACCCAAGTTATAGTCCAGCAAGTTCAGGACCAATATTAAGTACATGTGGGAAATGGCTTCCTGTTAATAGTTTAATAGTTATAATGAAAAACAGAAGACTGATATCTCTGGCCTTTTGAGATATGGGCCTGCCCCACTTCAGCCCCACCTCCTATGAAGCCTCCTAGTTAGGGGATAGTTTTGACTGGTTATGGTAAAACATTAAAAAATAAATCCTATGGACTACATGTCTTTTTGGCATATTGTTGTATCAGAAAACAATCAGCTTTTAATATAAATGGGTTTTCTACTGAGGCTAAAATACAAATAATTATTAAAGTTAAGATTTTTTCCTATGATCCATAGCAGTCAAGCAAAGGGGGGAATGTTCCTTCCAGGAACACATAATATTCACTAGACTTGGGCAATTTGATTTGAAAATCAAAATTTTATTGAAGAGGATCATGACAGGATGAGAAGTAGGAGGGGCAGTTCTACATAGTTAAATTCTTGAGTTGTTCTCGTTTTCCTTACGGGTGTTAACTAACCGAAGGTACAAGTTTTACCTCTATACCTCTAAAGGGAATAGCAGTAGTATTTGTTCAACATCTCAAAAGAAATATGCAACTATTTCTCTTAGGTCTTATAGTTGTTTTCAAGGCAGGTTAAGTGTCTGCAATGGAAATGCACTGTGTTTACTTCAGAATACAGGTTAGAAATTGGGGAATAACTGGCCTAGGGGGAATATCAACAGCTCAATCTAAAAAAAGCCCTGGATATCTTGGGATGGCTTGCTATATGACAGTCGTTGCCAACAAGCTCCATTCACGAGATCTGATGCAATGTCACAACCTAGTTCATTCAGCTTTATAAAAACTTAAGTATATATCAGAAGTAAATAACTGTTGGGGCCAAGGAACAGAAAACAACAGGATGTTACTAAGAAAAGGAACACCCTCAAGCCTTTGGCCAAACATGGAAGGTGAACTATCACAGATTAAATAAATAATGCAAACTATTATCAAAGGAAGTTAAGTACTTATAATGAATGTGAATAACAGAAACGTGAAACGTTTCAGGGTAGCCTGCAAATAGTAGCATTTAATGAGGAGAATAGATAGGACATAAAAGAAGAGGTATATGAGGAAGATGAACAACAAAAACTAATATGAGAAATTAAGAAATGGGGGTTTAAAGAGATCAGCCTAATACTTAAAAGAGAAAAGACAGTCCAGATCCTAATTAAACTAACATACAAAACATCCATGTTTTAAAACAAAACTTAAATCTGCTATTTTCTATGCTTTACATATTTTCTTCCCTTAACAATGCTTGAATTTCAGTGTGACTCTTCACCTTTTCCATGAAATATTTTATAGTCACTCAGGCACACATAGGCCTCTCTACTTCATGGCCTCTTTTTGCACTTATAGGTACAATCTTGCTCTTCATTTGCATCATTTATATATGTCTTATAGCTCAACTAGAGTGTAAATTGGAGTTTATGTCCCCATTTCTTGAATTTGGACTGGCCTTGTGACTAGCTCTAGCCATAAGAATGTGATAGAACTGATGGTTTGCTAGTTCCAAGTATAGGCTTCAAGGAGTTTGCGCATTTCCTATTGCTTTCTTGGAACTCTGCCAAGATGCCATGTAAATAAGTCTAGGTTAGGTTGTTTGTAAATGAGAGATGAGAGAGAGTAGAAAAGAGTAGCCCTAGCTAAGGCATCCTAGACCAACCAGTTCCTAGCCCATCTAGCAGCAGCCCTCAAAGTATGAGTGAGCCCAGCTGAAACTACCCTAAATTGAGAATCTGTAGAAATTTGAGCTTCATACGTGGTTCTTGTTTCAAGCCAACATGTTGTGGGGTAATTTATTATGTAGCAAAAGTCACTGAAATAACTGAAATATACATAATGGCTTCATCCTTCAATGTAGTACTTATCACAGTGTGCCTTATATTAGAATCAGGAATTTGCTGGTCATTCCTTTGCTCCCAGAGGGCACAGATTATACTATATTCATTTGTGTATTCCCACAACAGTTAGGTTGTGATTTGTACAAAGTAGGCACTTAGACTTTGATAAAATAAACTGAAATGAAAATCAAATTCTAGTGTTCATCGGCATTATCTACTTAATGTTTAACCATGGAAGAAAAATATAAACCATGCCACAGTTTAAAGAATAAAGTAAGTATTGAGAATCTACTATTGGTCCTATATTGTAATTCTCAATTATGAACCATTAAAGGTCAGCACTTGGTGTTTATATGCCACTTCAAGATAGCTAATTAAATGAGCCTTTAAGCTATCCTTCTCAAAATTCAGCATTAGCCCAAATTTGGATTTTGATGGAAATATACACATATATTTGATGTTTGCATGGGAAGTCATACTGCAATCCTACTTCTATGAACTTACAAAGACAGAAAACACAAAGTGCTAAAGAAGGGGATTTTGATTTGTACTATGTAATTCACAATACTATTAATAGTAGGTTTTCCAAATTCAGAAATCTGACAAATGAGGTTTAACTTATTTGTACTTTAACTCTGAAGTGCCACACACACAAAAAATATCATGAAAGCTTGTATATTCAAAATGTCATCTCTCCTTCTCCAAGAAGTAGAAAAGTGAGGACAAGTGAAAAAGGATGAATAGTTTTGCTATCCACATCTAATTTGCTTCCCAGTGAAATTCTATAGCTTTTAAATGACACTGTTATTATAGTCTATACAAAGATGATTTCATCAAATATTCCATGTTTTGAATATTTTAAAATTATTCATTCAATTGATACTGTCTGAAACTCTCTAAAGCAAGAGACTATGAAAGCAAGTTCAGAATACACATATAAAGCAGAGAGTCAAATACACTCAATGACAGTAAAAGAATATCCTCACTGCACTGCACTGGGGGCAGATCCTCTCCTTACATAAGTGTGTACCCTATAATTTACCTTAACTTTAGCTTACCTTAGCTTCTTCCTTTAACTTATGTCATTCCTATTTAATATTTTTATCTTTGGCTTATTAAGGGCATAATGATTAAATCAGTTAAGCTAGATAACTCAGGCGGTCAGTTAAAGGTTTAGATAGGTCAATATATAATGAAAGAAAAATCTGTGTTCTTAATAATATGTCTGAAAGAAAAACACAGACCAGTGAGAGTAGTATCCAGTTTTGGTCCATAAAATCAACCCTGTGAGGACTAGATGAGAAATAGGTAACAATGTGACATGTGAAAAAGACTCAAATACTAGCAAATAGGAGGCTCAATAAATGAGGACTAGGAAGCCCATTCCTTTAATTGGGGATGCCCAAATAAAATCATAAAGATTTAAAGGGTTAAGGTTAAGTGAGACAGATTTTAGCCAACTTAAGAAATATCTTTCTAATAATCATTTGTCGTAAGGTGGAACTTGCTGCTTTGGGGTAGTGGATCCTCCTCAAGTAAGATATTCAATCAAAGTCTGGGGTGTTGTACAGGGATTGAAGTATAAAGCCAAAAGTAATACTACATAATTTTTAAGATTAGCCTCCAATCCCAAAATTCAAAAATTCTATTTTAGAAGCCTAAATGTTTAAGAAAACATAGTCCCAGGTTTTCTGTTTAGAGTTTGAACATCTCTGTAGTTCAGAAGCCTCCTTTTAAAATGATGCTCCTTTAAATAAGTTCTGAGAATGACTAAGACAAACTGCAATGAGATGAATATTTTCAGCACAGGATGTGGAGAGATCATTTTTTTCACAATCACTCAACCTACTGAGGTCTACCAATAATGAGCTACAGACCAAGAACTAAAGAAGTTTTTCAAACAGTCTAGGTTAGAAAAATTATCCCTTTAAGCTGTTTTAGTAGAGACAGGTATAAGTAGAAATTAAGTGACAGAATGAATAGAAAAAGGCATACTCTTTCATTACCAGTAAAATTTTGGATTTTGGGTTTCTACCATTAAAACATTACAAAAGCAACTCTGGGAAGAAAAATGTAATAGAAAATAGGAACTTAAGCATAAATGACAGGGCTCACTGAGAGCTTACAAGTACTTGTACATTCATTCCCAACTCTGATCCACCTTATTTTGGCTGTGCTTTCTAACTTACTCCCTTAGTTAACATTTTCTGTGAACACTAGTTCCTTTCCATAGGGTCCAAAACCACAAACTGGAGAGAATAACCATGCTTCCTTCTCATGAATAGTGAGAATGGAAACATTTTTCCTTGGATGTGTTTCTCCAATGAAATTCAATTTCTGCTTTCCAAGAAAAGCCAATTGGGTTAGAAGTTTCTAAGAAGAAGCAAGAGTGTGGGAGGGAATCCAACAGATATCACTTCACATACCCTAAACCAAAATCCCAATCTTTCAATCTTACATCATTCAAGGGATTAAAGCCTGAATGTCTCGGTTGAGTTGCTAAATCTACAGGTGGGAGGTCTTAAGTGTGGGAAGAGATTGTTCCATTTGTGATCAGGCTGGTGAATCCTTAATGTGCAAGAGAACCCCCACCTTGGCCCCCAAATATTAAGTTGACACACGTTTCTGCGACACAGCCTCAATCCTCAAACTTTGGCAGGTCTATAGACACACAATTTTCTGTTTTCTGCTTAACAGTGCTTTCCAGAATTGTCATCAGATGACAGATTACACCACCCATCTACAAGGATTCAGGGGTAGCTCAGGCCATCCATTATGGGTTAAAAGCTGTTCCAGCATGAATCGAATCACAGTGGTAAGGAACTACCGATACAAGGGGTCCTGCAGCTTTAAGAAATACTCTGGGCATCTAAAAGTTTTCAGAATGCAAACTATGTCAGCTCTGAAAACAAGAGGCACTGCATCATTATGGCAGGAGAAACAAAGCCAGCCCCCTTTTTTAAACAGACAAAAAAAAGATTGTTTTAATAGGAAAGAAGCATCAGTCATTGATTCTTACTTCATTCACACTTTCTACCCAACCCCATCCATCTTAAGAGTGAAGAGATGACAGAGCCCAGTTAACTCTCTCCCTCACTGGGCCCCCGCCCACCCTGTTCCCTATATCCAAACCACTAAGGCCTACCAACCCACCCAGTTCAATCTGCAAGAAATAGTCCTATAGAATGACTGGTTCTATCTAATGGGCTTGCCAAAGCTCAGGTATACCCAAGTACCAGCTTTCATCACATTACTTTAATAGGGTTAGCATGACTGGTCCAGGCCTTTTCTAATCATCTTCAAAAACAACCACTTAGTTACCCATGACTGACCAGATTCTACAAAGGAGGAGGCGGGAAGACTTAAGGCAGCAGGAAAAAGTCAACAAACCAAACCAACAATCCAGAATGTAAAATATTTCATTTTTCTTAAATGCTACTGGCCACATTATCTACAAACAAAACTTCTCCAAGCAGGCAGTCTCTGCATCAGTGCACCTGCTTAGCATTGGTTTGCTGAGTTATCTTTTTGCTATGTCTGCAAAAGCCAACAACAGCACAATGGGTCGCATCACTTGAGGGTCACTTGAGTCCCTCTACTCTGTGTCCCTCCTCCCACTGCCGCCTTCCCTTTTACCCGCAAAACCTTTAACTCCACCATAGCTAAGGATCCCAGATAGCTAAATAAAAGAGGTGGCCTCAAATACAGGGAAAACCCTTAGGTCTCCAATGTGAATCGCCAATGCCGATCCCCCTCCCTTCCCCTTTTCCTTAAGACCTGATGGTCTTCAGTCACACATCTTAAAAGAAAAACAAAAAACAAAAACACAAAGACTTACTTGTCTCAAGTCGATGAAGGCCAACTGCAGCGTGTCCTCCTGGAACCCAGGCACCGGGCCGGATCTGGCAAACTCTGTGGGAAAGAAAAGAGGATAAAAAGCGCCTTTAACTAACCATGGACAGGGAGATTGGCAGACGGATGACAGGGAAGACAAGAGAAGCTGGGGGAGAGGAGGACCAAGCTTCTAAGGAGTCATGTCTCTCTCCCTTCAGCTTCTTTGTTTGCCCTTCAAAATTCGTGTCATCAAAACACCATTAATTCCAGCATCCTGACAGCAAGGAAACTGTACTAATTCGACCTGAAATTTATTCCCATGAGCTGCGCTGGGCTTCAGAGTATTTGTTTTGTGAATGGACAAACAACTTGCAAAGGAGGAGGGAGTGGGGGAGAGAAAAAAGTTTTTCCTCTCAACACAATAAAATCTTCAGCTGTGAAACTCTTTTCAGTTCCGAAAGCTATTTATATTTTAGATCGCTGAAGGAATTTTCTAATTTCACGCTTGTCACCTCATTCCCCAAGCATTTATCAAAAAATATTCCCTGCCACATCATTAATTATTCCTTCACTGATTATTTGTATTATCTCATGACTGCATTATTGCCCGCCTCCCCCCCCCCCGCCTCCCCACATACACATACACACACACCCCAGAAGCAGAGGCTATCCCAATCCATGGCTTGGCTTTCAAGCAAAGGAATATTTACAGATATGAAAAGGTCCATCTGAATAAATCTCACTGTAAAACTCAGGGAACATTTGCACATGTCTATCCTTCTAGCGTATTCTTTGTCCTTGACTTCTACTTCCATTCCACTCTCAAAAATTCTTTCTTCTCCTTCCTCTACCCCAATTTAATCTTAGCCTGAAGAGACTACATGAATACTATCTGCAATTTACAGTGGCGCCTTGGGTACATGCTCAGTTTATGACTCTGGCTTCTATGTCGTTAACAAGAAGATGGCTGTACAGGGATATAGGGACAAAAACTAGTAACAGTTAAGAATGTCAAATTTTATTGTCCCTGAGCCCTGCTTATTATGAAATCAAAAGGTCTTAAGTTCCCTATATACACACACACATGCACATACATACACATGCCAAATTCAAAAGCTGGGCAGTTAGACTATTCTTCAATTATTTCTATGAAGCCCACAGCCAATCTCCTATTTACCTCAAAAACAACCCAAGTGTCTGTTCAAAGCAAATATGAAAAGGAATGTTTTCCTTCAAATTATATTTCTATCCAGGACGGAAGTTAAGAAACTATACAGAGTTGGTATCATATTCTTCTTTTGGAATCAATAAAATCTATCAAGATATTTGCATATATGTCTAGAAAATTACTTCCAACAACTAGTGGCTGGATAGATTCAAATGGTAATTTGTGAACAAGGTTAGGAACTTCTGTTCTTTAAAAATATTTTCCATTTGGGGGCTTCTCAGACAAAGCATTTCATAAAACTCTTGCCCCACTTTTAAAAATAATGCTAATGACTTAGTTTGCAGGAATTATGAGAACATTACACAAAATGAAATTTAAAGCAATTTATTAAACTAATTAAAATATAGCACAGATGTATTAAACAACAATATACACAAGTCTTATTGTAGACATTTAAAATTAAAAATGCCTCTTTTTTTATTTTAATGAGATAAACTATATGGCATGCTTAGCAGTACTAAAGCTTCTACTTGCTTTGGTAAGAAAATTCAAATGCCATATATAAATTAATTCTGTCGTATATTGCCCAAGTGATAAAACTTTTTTAAAAGAGCAAAATTCTGGCCAGGCACGGTGGCCCACGCCTGTAATCCCAGCACTTTGGGAGGCCGAGGTGAGTGAATCACCTGAGATCAGGAGTTTGCGACCAGCCTGACTAATGTGTTGAAATCCCGTCTCTACTGAATACAAACAAATTAGCCAGGCATGGTGACACATGCCTGTAATCTGAGCTACTTGGGAGGCTGATACAGGAGAATCACTTGTACCTGGGAGGTGGAGGTTGCAGTGAGCCGAGATTGCGTCATTGCACTCCAGCCTGGGCAACAAGAACGAAACTCAGTCTCAAAAAAAAAAAGTAAAATTCTAAAACTGTATGACGATTTTATGAAGGCTATGTTAATAAAAAGCTTGATATAATCCTTTGTTTATATCTACAATAGCCAATATCTGTGATAGCCTTGTATACAGGAGCTATTCGAGTTAAATGTACAATTTTCCCATACTATGCTCCTGTTAACAGCAATTCTTTGAATTACAGCCACAGCTATTCTTTTTGACTGCTTGGATTAGTAGGTGGTCAGCTAAAATTAGCTTCCCATACTTGATAGTTTCTCCCAAGGATGATGGATTGTCACACTTGGCACTGCATAACTCAAGTCTATGCTGTATCACTCGAAGCATCTGAAGACTTCTCTGTCAGTACAAACC
This sequence comes from Rhinopithecus roxellana, assembly GCF_007565055.1. Classification (NCBI taxonomy): domain Eukaryota; kingdom Metazoa; phylum Chordata; class Mammalia; order Primates; family Cercopithecidae; genus Rhinopithecus; species Rhinopithecus roxellana. The sequence goes on from NC_044565.1 coordinate 25,676,662, forward strand.
CTACTTGTGTCAAAATGGCAGCAATTATCAAGAGGTTCTGCCATCCTATATATGTCCAACTCAACGGAATCACCCGTCTGAATGCTTGGGAGCTGGCTACACATTCTTGAATTTCCTTATTGGGCATGCTCCCTGGGGCTAATAGATTAAGCTGATGAAACAATTTAGAAATCTGGATGTGATACATATTTAGTTCTCAGAGTCACTTTATTGACCTCATTTTTATGACACACTGAATCTTCCAGGTTCCCAAAGGATATAATGACCTTTAAGGCTTGATTGCCCCTTTTATAAATCAAGGAATCAAAGAATGACAGTTGCATCAGGTATGACAAAGTAAAGAAATTAATTTTCACATATAGCTTATGGAAATGTCTAATGAGTATATATTCAACTTCATATTTGTATTTTTTCTCATTGCTTTATGTATATAATTCTTGTTTTCTCACATAGATAGCAAACTCCTCAGGGATAAAGACCATTTCACAAAACCAAATATCCACTCAAAATAGTAGATGTTCAACCAATATTGTGTTTTAATTAAATAAGTTACACAAATAGCAAGATTCATTGGTCACATGTACTCTTCACTGCCAATGAAAATCTCTGGATTGTAACAGGTAAGGGGTCCTTAATCTGAGTATCAATAAACAGGCTTTAGGAATTCAAGAGCTCCCTAAAATTACATGCACATTGATTAAGGGGATGGGCTTTGGAGCAATAAAAATCAGAATTTGAATCCCAGCTTTCCACTTAGTAACTCTATGGACTTACACAATTTACTTAACCTCTTTACACTTCAATATCTTTATCTAAAAAATGAGGATAATAGAACATTCCTTATAGTGCTGCTATGAGGATTAAACAGAATAACACATGTGAAGCAGTTGGCAGAGTGCCTAGCATATCATAATTGTGTATCATTATAATTAGTTTTTTAGTGTAAATATGAATTTCTCTGCAAAGAAGGTTCATAGCTTACACTGAATTCTCAGAGGGTTGGTAGCTCAAAAAAGGTTAAGAAACACTGTTCTATATCAAGGACAAAACATAAGAAAAAATTCAGCGATGGCTCAGTGATGAGTTAGTGAGTTGGCATTGCTAATTTATTTATAGGCACTATTTAATTACTTCATTTAAAGGAAATTGATATTATTAACTACTAGTGTTCTAGCTACAGCATAGTAATTTTCATTAGTATTTTTAAAAACTTTTTAATAAATGTATAAAATAGGTATTTTGTAACTTTGTGACTCAATATGCCCTCAGAAACATGATTAACTTTTAAAATATATTAAAAAATGTTAATAGCATTAGAAAGTGCAAATATTTTTTAAAATACAGGAGAATTTGTATACACTCTAATTTCAACTATATAAAATATAATATGCATAGAAAACATGATAGTAAGCACTCACATCATAATGTTACCCCAGACTGCTACAGAGAGGAAGGTTATGAGGGTTTGTTTTTCTTCTTTATATTTTATAAACTTTAAAAAGAAATACAGACCACTTTTATAACCTGAGAGAAGGAAATGGAAGAACACACACAAACACATACACATTATGTAGTGGAGCTCATATTGCAGTACTTTCCCTAGTAACAAGAAATATAATTTGTTCAAGATTTAGCATTACTGGCAACTAGGATTGATCTGTAAACCCAAATTCTCAGATGCTACTTGATAGAAAGAAGAGGAAAACTACCACATGAGAGAGGGGCAAGAGGCTCCCAGTCTCTTATAATATGCTGATGCATCCTCAAATTGATTATATATACACACAAGAAGCCTCTCTTTAGAGCTTTTAATTATAATTGTCCTTCTTTGACATAGTAAGAAGGGGAAACACATGCAATATTGGCCAAGTGAAACCAACGGATACATAGGTCACAATGGAAATTCCCTTTCTGGAAGTCTTTGCAATCCAGAATTTTTAGTAGGTTTTCAGTATCCAAGTGATCCAAGCCAGTACCAGAGATTCTGAAGCACTGGCAAGGAAATCAAGGTACTTGCTCCACTCAATGCAGAACCAAACCCTACCTTTGACCAATTCATGTTACTGGGAGACTGAATCAAAATTCATTGAGACTAGCAAGGTGGCCTCTTCTTGGGAAACTTATTCAGGATAGGAGAGCCTCCGACAGGTACCAACCCATTCTCCAAGAAAGCTTGGCTCTTCCCAGCAGTTCTGCCCTGCTCCTGTCCAATCATGCATGGTAGAAACTCACAGAATCAAAGCTGGTATCAGGAACTGACTCCAAGATACCATTTGCAAATGTGCAAAATCTTTCAATGAGGAAACTGCCAATTCATTTGAAATTTATGAAGGAAATATTTTCACTTAAAAAATTAAAAGGAGGTATACAAAATTGCAGGAAGGAAGGCATATTGTCAGTAAACGAATCAGAGGAGAAAGAAAATCACTAATATACTTTACTTGCCTAATATCTAACTCTTCATATTCTCATACACACAAAAATCTATGAGATATGGTAGTCATTTTTAAAAACTATCAATTTTTCAAAAATATGCTATAATTTTATATTTCTAATAATCTTCACATTATAATGAAGTTACCAGAGGGGGAAAAGGAAGGATTCCACCCATTTCAAAATGCTTTCTAGACTTCTTGTAGGCTGATCTTAAAATTAACAAATTCTGTCACTTAGTCAAGGGGAAAGAAACAAATTAACTTTAATTTGGTATATTTACACTTGGCTGAAGAAAGCAACATATATAAAAGAGCACAGAATACTAAATTAGAATAAAATGGTAGAGTGAGAGTTAGGAGGGGCCTTGAGAAGTCAAAATAACTGCATTAGTCTATAATCTATATATGTAGATAGGACATTTGGGAGTTTATCAAAAGAAGGCTGTGAGAAAAAATATAAAGCTAATTTTTCTAAATCTTTGCAAAACGCCATAGAGCAAGAAGAGTTTTCAAAGTAAGATGAACAAGGTAAACTGTATTTCAGAAAAGCAAAACTAGCACAATGTCTGGCAAGTACGTAAAATAGCAATTTTGGGAGAAAAAATAACTTGTTCAAATAGGAGGAAGGTGAAAAGACAATCTGCAAAATGTTAACAAGAGGTTCCTAGATAACATCAGTATACTATTGTTTCCAGTAAACTTCCAGTTTAGACAATGGACACGATAGCATCACCTGCTCTTGCTGAATGGATTAGGGATTTGGTTTTGACCAAAATGCCAGAGCATTAGGGGAAAAAAGCATAAAAGCCTAAGCTATACTAGCTACTTGTTTATAGCTTAAGATCATATTAGGTCACATGTGTTTTTTTCATAGGAATGAAAAAATAAGAGCTGTTGTTGCTGTATTAACATAATGGTTTCCTGGTATCTGGCTCCCTGGAGCAACAGATGAAGGGTATGCTAGACTATGAAGTGTCTAGGGAAGCCAAGCCTTCTTGCATCACATCACAGTGGTTCCACTAAGCTAATTACAGAAAGGAGTTGATGTACTCCATAGGGAATCCAATTCAAATCCTACTGGTCAGAGAAAGGATGGCCAGAAGATAAGGAAGTAAGAACAAAGGGAGAACAATGTCAAGGAGAAAGAAAAGGAGGAGGAGGTGGAGGTGGAAGGGAAAAGCTCCTTGGAGATTCATCTAAGTATACTTGTCTAAGTGTGCTTGCATGGACATGTAATCATACAAAATAGATACCATTAATTATCTAGGGTAAGACTGTATGATGTAAATTATTCTTTGCCTTTTTATATTTTAAATATGAAACTCACTAGATCTCCAACTTCAAGAAAGACAGGGGGCTGTAGGACATTGTGCCTATAATGAACTATACTGTATTGTATATTGTACACTTAAAAATTTAAGAGGGCAGATGTCATATATGTGTTCTTACCACAATTTTAAAAAGAATAATATCCACAAATCATGTCTGACAAAGGACTTGTATCCAGAACATGTAATAAATTACTACAATAGACTTGTGTTAGCCTTAAGGACACAATAGACTGATAATGAAAGGATGAAGAAAGACATTCCATGGTAATGATAATTAAAAGTTTTGTCTTATATCAGACAAAATACACACTTTTTGGTAAAAATCTGTCACCAAAGACAAAGAAGGTAATGATATAATGATAAAGGAATCAATTCATCAGGAGGATATGGACCTAAAATTGGAACACTTAATATATGAAGCAAATATTAACAGAGCAAAAAGGAGAAATACAGCAATACAATGAGAGGGGACTTCAATACCACATTTTTAACAGTGGATAGATCATCCAGACAGAAAAGCAATACGAAAACATCAGACTTGTACAACACTATAGACCAAATGAACCTACCAAATACATAAGAACATTCCACCCAGTGGTAGTAGAATATATATTTTTCTCAAGTGCTCAGAGAACATTCTACAGGATAGGTCATATGCTGAGTCACAAAACATGTCTTAACAAATTTAACATGACTGTAATCATCTTAAGTACCTTTTCTGAGCATAATGATATATAAAACCAGAAATCAATAATAAGAAGTTATAACAACTCAGAACTATGTGGAAATTAAACAACACACTTATTAAACAACAACCAATGGGTCAAATAAGAAATTAAAAAGGGAATAAAAATATATTGAGATAAATAAAAACAGAAACACAATATATCAAAACTTATGGGATGCATAAAAAGCAATTTTAAGAGGGAAGTTTATTTTTATTAGAATTTATTAGGTATCAGAATTATAGATATTTATTAATACCTACATTAAGGAAAATAAAAGTTCTCAAATCAACAACCTAACTTCACACATCAAGGAACTACAAAAAGAACAAACTAAGCACAAAATTAGAAGGAAGGAAATGATAAAGATCAGAGCATAATAAATGAAATAGAGACTAGAAAAAAATAGAAAAGATCAATAAAACTAAGAGTTAGCTTTCTTGAAAAGATAAACAAAATTTACAAGCCCTTAACTTGAGCAAAGGACCTAAATAGACATTTTTCCAAAAAAGACATACAAATGACTATTGGGTATATGAACTAGTGCTCAAAATCACAAGTCATCAGAGAAATGCAAATCAAACCACAATAAGATAAACCATCCTACAACTTGTAAGGATGGCTATCATCAAAAATACAAGACATAACAAACACTGGTGAGGGTGTGGAAAAAAAGAAATCCTTGTATACTGTTACTGAAAATGCAAATAAGTGCAGCCATTTTGGTAAAGAGAATGAAGGTTCCTCAGAATATTAAAATGAGTCAGGTGTGGTTGCTTCTGTCATCCCAGCTACTCAGAATGCTGAGGTGGGAGGATTGCTTGAGGATAAGACCAGCCTGGGCAATATAGCGACACACTGTGTCTCTGAAAATATTGACAACAACAACAAAAACCCAAAACCAAAAAACAATGAAAAGAAAAATAATTAAAACTATAGTTACCGTATGATCCAGTAATCCCACTTCTGGGTATATAGCCAAAGGAAATGAAATCAGTATCTCAAAGAGATATCTGCACTCCCATGTTCACTATAGCATTTATATTCATACTCATATTAACCATGAAAGCAACTTAAGTGCCCATTAATGGTCAATGGAGAAAGAAAATGTTGTATATATACACTGGAATACTATTAAGCCTAGTGTGGGGAATCTTTTACCTCCTTGGTTAACTTCTAAATACTAAATTTTAGATTAATAATTTTTCTAATGTATTATTCTCTTAAATAAAAAACAAAAAGAACGCTGGGCACGGTGGCTTACTTCTGTAATCTCAGAACTTTGGGAGGCCAAGGCGGGTGGATCACTCAAGGCCGGGAGTTCAAGACCAGCCTGGCCAACATGGTGAAACCCCGTCTCTACTAAAAATACAAAAAGTTTGCCGGGTGTGGTGACACACACCTCTAGTCCTGGCTGCTTGGGAGGCTGCGGCACAAGAATTGCTTGAACTCAGGAGGTGGAGGCTGCAGTGTGCCAAGATCGTGCCACTGCACTCCAACCTGGGCAACAGAGTGAGACTGTCTCAAAACAAACAAAACAAAAAGAAGTTGCCAACCATTGTGATAATAATACTAGCTTTTATAATTGCCCATGTATGTACCTTGATTGAGATCTTCATTTATTCATATGGCTTCAAGTGACTGTCTAGTGTACTTCTATTTCACTTTGTAGGATTCCCTTGGTCATTTATTGCAGGGCAGGTCTAGTAGGAAAGAAGTTCCTTAGCTTCTATTTATCTGGTAGTGTCTTAATTTCTCCCTCACTTGAAGGATAATTTTTTTTTAGATATGTATATAAAATTACAGATTATATATAAAATTATATGTATAAAATTACATATACATATCTGGAAATATATATATTGATAGGTTTTTTTTCTAGTACTTTGGATATATTGACCTACTGCATCTGGCCTCCAAAGTTTGTAATAAAAAAATCTACAAATCTTATTAAGGATCCTTTGTATGTAATGAGTCTTGTAAGTACCAAAACAGAAATGCTTACAGTCTTGTAAGATCCTTCAGTTCATTTAAATTGGAGTTCTTCTGGCATGTTTATATTCATATCTTTCAGGAAATTTAGAAAATTTTACAGTTATTATTTCTTGAAATATTCTCTCTACCCATTTCTCTCTCCTCCTCGGGGACTTCCAAATGGCTAGATTGGCCTATTTGATGGGTCTCACATGTCCCTTAGGTTCTGTTTACTTTTTTCAATCATTTTTCTTTCTATTCCTTACCCAATAATCTCCATTGCCTTATCGTCCCATTCATTGATTCCTTTTTGTTTCTGCTCAAATCTACCTTTGAATCCCTTTAGTCCAATTTTCATGTATTATTTTACTTTTCAGCTCCAAAATTTCTTTTTTGTTTCTTTTTAGGTTTTGTATTTCTTTATTGCTATTTCTAGTTTGCTCATACATCATTTCCATGAATTTCTTCACATCTCTCTTTAGGTCTTTGAACATCTTTAAGAGAGTTGTTTTAAAGTCTTTGTCTAGTAGATCCACCATCAGGTCTTTTCCAGGAGCAGTTTCTGTTGATGTACTCTTTTTTTTTTGCATTGCGTGGGCAATACGCGATACTTTCCTGTTTCTTTGTATTTTTTGCGATTTTTAATTGAAAACTGGACATTTGAATCTAATAAATATGGCAACTTTGTAAAAAATATCCTTCCCCTTCTCTAGGACTTGCTGTTTTTTGTTACTGTTTTTGTTGATTTCTTTGTTGATTGTTATAGACCACGTCTATGGCAAGGATCAGCCTGATATGTAAACTTCAGGTCCTCTCACATCTTTTCTGAGCAGGTGCCTTTCTCTGGACCTCTACAGTTAGTTTCTAATTTTCTCCAATTATGCAATTGCTTTTGAATGTCTTAGTCTTTAATGTTTGGCTCCCAAATGGGGAAAAAGAAAAAAGAATGAAGAGAAGTAGGGAAAAAAAAAGCATGAGCCCTTTAAATCTCCTGACATCACTTTAGCCAGAGGAGCAGGAGCGAACAACAATCCTGGGAAAACAAAAAAGAATGATCACAAATCTCTGTCTGAACCTCTGTGATTAGAAGCAGCATTCAGCAATCAGAAGACAATTACCCAATATTTAGAAGACAAAGGTCATTTTGCCCACTCTGGCTCCCACAAGCTGTGTGTAAGCTGCTTTGGGAACACATGCACAATTGCCTGCCATGGGATTGGGGTTGTGGATGGGTAGCTATTAGTGTACTACGAAATAAAATTGATCAAAGTTAACCACACTTTAATGCCCAAGCCTTCCCCTGGAAGTTGAAAGCGTTTTATAGACTCTGCAGTTCCAAAATAGTTACATCAGATAAATTCTGCAGTGTAATTATTGCCTAGGTGGGAAAACTGATTCCTGGTACTTCCTATTTCTCCTAAACATACTCTTATCGTCAACCCAGTAATTGCATTGCTTGGTATTACTCAAATGAGTTGAAAACTTATGTCCACATAGGAATCTGGGAATGGATGTTTAGAGCAGCTGTATTTATAATTCCCAAATCTGGAAGCAACCAAGATGTCCTTTAGCAGATGAATGGATAAATAAACGATGTTATTTCCAGAAAAGGGAATATTATTTAGTACTAAAAAGAAATGGGCTATCAAGCTATGAAAAAAACATAAAAGAACCTAAAATGCATATTACTAAATGACAGAAGCCAATCAAAAAGGCTACATATTGTATGATTCCAACTATATGACATTCTAGATAAGGGAAAATTATGGAAACAGTTATAAAGGATCAGGGCTTGCTAGGGGACAGAAGAAAGGGAGGGATGAATAGGTGCAAAACAGAGGATTTTTTAGGACAATGAAACTATTCTCTATAACATTACAATGGCAGATTCATGTTACTATATATTTGTCCAAACCCATTAGAATGTACAACACAATAAACTACAGATTTTGGGTAACAAGGATGTGTCACTGTAGGTTCACTGATTATAACAAATATGCCACTCATGTGCAGGGTGTTGATGTAGAGGAAGCTATACATGTGGTAGAGCAGGGAGTATATTAGAACTCTGTACCTTCCACCCAATTTTGCTGGAAACCTAAAACTGTTCTAAAAAGTACAGTCTGCTAAAAAAATATATGTATAAAAATGGCAGAGGAAAGCGAAGGCTAACTCTAACATATTCTCAAAGGTTTTTTATTTTGTAGGAAATGTGATTAAAATTGATAATAATGAAGTCTAATGGCAAATGCTGAACCAGTACTCCAAATGTATTTATAAATTTTCTCTAAAGTTCAATTCTCCTATCTTCTTACAATTGAGAACTAAGACAGATAGACATGGCTTTTTAATTAAATAAGGAATTAATCTCCCATAAATGAGAAGATAGCCACAAGCACGAAGAGTCCTTCCTGCTGCTGCTAAATAAACAGGCAGATCAATCTCCATCTGGCTGTACCATGTGCATTGAGAAGAAATGAGGATATAGGCACTTGCAGTGAGTGACTAAGGCTAATGACAACATACATTTACCTGGAGAGAGGCATTGTTTTAAGAGGAATAAACCTAGAAAACTGGAGAAGCTTATTTCTATGTCTTGCCTAACATATAAGAATAATCAGTAAATAAGGAAATTAGTGGGTTGAATCTCAAAAAGTAAACTAAAAAACAATTTCATTTCAAGATTCAAAAAAACAAAGATGATTATCATTTTCTACCAGTTCATGGAGTCCATGGGCAGTTCATGGAGTCCATGAAGTACCGCTTTTCATCTAAGGAAATATTCTAAATGATGGATATGACTATTTTAGCTATATTCACTGAATTAAATGAGTAAGTTTTTCAATGTGTGGTTCCTTATAAAGGAGGAAGAGTTAAAGAAAGTAAAGAATATAACAAATGGCAGAACAATAGCAGGCTATATGGCATTGGATTTTCCCTTAGTCTTCCATAGACAAATAATAGCCAAGGATAACAAAGATGTTCTAGGATTTCAACCTACAATCTGAGGATCCCAAGATGAAAGGAGTATTTGTAATTGCTGAAGACTTTTGTATTAATAGATTTTAAAAGGTCAAAAAAGTTAAGTCAGTGAACTAGTTACAATCTAATCCCTTTAAATCTATTATTTCAATATGCAACTCCCACTCTAGAATATCAAAAACAAATACTCACTTTTCACATTCCTTTGTACACATATAAAATATTCTTTTCATTAAAATACATAGATCTATGTAAAGTCACAATTTTCCTCCAAGGTTCCCAAATGCTTCACAATTTTTCAAAATAAAGGTCAATTTCACCATATATCTTTTAAAATAAGGCCTCTCCCAGTTGGCAATCAGCAGTGCTTCTGTGCATAATCTCTAGGAAAGATGAAGATCTGCCATGAAAGGGGTGGGCTTCCTGAGAGATGAGAAAGACTGGTGTTCCAAAGCAGTAACTTTATATCCTTGATATTTTTACTATGCTTTTAAGAACTTAATTTTATCCATGTGTTCGTTCAGCACTGATTATTCTGCTGTATGAACATATATCCGAAGCTATGGCTATCTGAAATTTTACATTGAGAAAGCATTCTGTAGGACATTTAACAGAACAGTGAAAATCAATTCTCTAGAAAAGCACTGTCTAAATAGAAATGTAAACCACATGAGTAATTTTTAGATTTCTAGAAGACACATTACAAAAAGAAACAAGTAACATTAATTTTAAAATTAAGAATATATTTTGTCTAACTCAATATATCAAAAATATAATTTCAACATGAAATTAATATTTTCAAAATTATTGAGATATTTTGTATTTTTTCAAAATCCGTTATGTACTTTATACTTACAGCACATGTCATTTTCTGACTACCCACAATTTAAGTGCGCAACAGCCTTTTGTGGCTGGTAGCAATAGTACTGAACATCGTAGCTCTGGATGACATTGATTATAACAAATGGAAACCAAAATGAAGTATGTAAAGAATGACTTAAGATTTTGGAATGACAAGGAAAGGGCACTGCCAAAACCTATAGCAATATGAATTCTATTTTTATATTGGCTATGAAATTGGAATTGAAGCAAATGTCCATGATACTACACTATGGCCTCTTGTGTTAGTCTATTCAGGCTGTTATAATAAAATACCATACAGTGGGGAGCTTATAAACAACAGAAATTTATTTCTCACAGTTCTGGGATGGGAACTCCAAGATCAAGGCACCTACAGATTCAGTGTCTAATCGGGCCTGTGTTCTGGTTTATAGATAACACCTACTTATTGTAGGCTCACAAGTAGAAGGAGTAAGGGATCTCTCTGGGGTCACTTTTGTACGGGCACTAATCCTACTTACAAGGTCTCTGTCCTCATGACCTAACCTAAAGGCCTCACCTCCTAATATGGTTGCCTTGAAGTTTAGGATTTCAACACATGAATTTTGGGGGAACATAAATATTCAGGTCATAGGACTTTTGTTCAGTTCCCATTATGAGAAAATTCTCTTAGTATTTGGAACTTAAAAAATGTTGCCCTCTTAGATAATGAGAGAGCTATATATTTGTATATGCCTCAACATGCTTGTCAGTACATTCTTATTATATCTCTACAAATCCTTTACTTGTATTCTTGTCTTCATCTCATTTTTGCTTTCTTACATCTAATTTATTCATTTTTCAAATTTGTCATGTTGAAAGTGGTCACAAATCACTTGGAAAGCAGTAGGATATAACATTTTTAAAATGATGACAGTTGATCAGCATATAAGTTTTAGGACAAAACTCTCTGCCTCAGTTTCCCCAGCCAGTGATGACAGTAGCAAACTTGAGCAACAACTGCAAATACTGCAAATTGTTTTTTAAGTGTACAATATAAAATAAATGCTGATCGTTAACAAGAAAAATATTAAGACTAATGTTCAGGACTCTTGAGCAAGGTGGAGGTATGGCATACGTTACGAAAAAAGCTGAGAGTGAGAAAATTATAAAGGTAGGTTCCACATGGGGCATTTCTTAGGTTAAAAGAGCTACATTTTTTTTAAAAGTCAGTGTGACCCATTCCAAGCTGAAAGGAGATAATGTTTCTCTCATATATATTTCATATATGGTCTTACAATCTGCTAGCAAAACTTAGTCTCATACTCCAAATTAATGTCCACAGAAAATGAACATATCATTGGCTGAGGTAATGGGGATTCTAGCCCTTTTAGAATTTATTAGCTATGTGACCCTAGGCCAAACATGTAAGTTCTCACTGCCAGATGCCTCAGCTGTAAAACGAAGATAATAACATTTCACTTGTTTAAAGCTATGGGACTGAATTGAATATACTCTTGAGGTCTGTGATATAATAAGGAATATATCTGGTCTTTGTCCCTGGATCCTGGCATAGAGCTTCAAAAACTCATGGAATTTCCTGAGTGATGGAATACCTTTTGTTATTTAAAATGAGCTCCTTTAGGCAATATCTGAGTTTATGTTAATGAGGTAACTGATGGCGGGGCCTTAGAGAATCTGAAGGGAGGGGCTGGCCATGCCATAAAGACCAATTATGGAATTGAACAGTTGGAGCTTTGAGCCCCATCCCTGACCTCCAGGAGGCGAGAAGTACTGGAGATTGAGCTCAATCATGTAACTAATGATTTAATCAATCTTGCCTATGCAATAAAACCCCATATAAAAACTCTGGACACTAAAACACAGTGTAGTTTCCTGACTGATGAAAACACTGATAAGCTGAGAGGGAGACACACTCAGATTCCACGAGGAGAGGACATGGATGATCGCTATACTCCCCACCTCAGTCAAGCCCTATGTGTCTCTTCCATTTGGTTTTTCCTAAGTTGTATCCTTTATAATAAAACTATAATTGTAAGTACACAGCTTTCAGTGAGTTCTGTGCGTTGTTCTAGCAAATTATTGAAACTGAAGGGATTGTGGCGAGTCTTAGTCTGTGGCTGGCTAGGCAGAAGTGCAGGTGGCCTGAGGACACCGGAGACTTGCAACTGGAGTCTGAAGTGGGGCAGTCTTGTCGGACTGACCCCCCTGTTTGTGGAGTCTCTGCTAACTCTGGGAAGTTACAGTTAGATTGAATTGTAGGATACTCAGTTGGTGTCAGGGAATTGTGGTCAGAACATAAAGTCCAATCCAGATTAAGGGAAGTACAACTTAATATGGGGTCCATTTTAATAACTAGGTTATAGCCATATATGTCCCAGCAAAAGTAATTGTGAAAACTATTGGCCTTGGATGCAATAAAACAACAACATGCATTTTTATCTACATGGTCACCTCTTCAATGAATTGAAAAATTAAATATATTATATTAAAATAGTCTTCGTTAGACTTCATTAGAGACCATTTTTGATAATGGCATAGTAAAACATTATGCATATCTTTCCTGGAAGAAGTTAACATTTTCTATATTGTCTAGTTTTCCTTCTTTGCTTCATGGAATTGTTCTAGGATTAGTTGATAATTTTTACCCCCAATATAGAATTTTAATGTATTAAAACAATGATCTAACATGCAGGCTAAATTTATGCAATTAGATCAATATTAACGTAGATAACAAACAGTCTGTCATTCTGCTTATAAAGGCTAATGAATTTATTCTCAGAGGTCAAGAGCTAAGACTTGGGATCCATCTTATTAGAGAATATAAACTTGGGACTAAGAGCTCAGTTTGATGTGGTGTTTTCCGTTTTCTCTTTTCCTAAAACAAAAAAATTTTTAAAAATAAAAAGGAGAAGAGAATCTCTGCCAATGAAACCTGAGACCTTAAGCTGGTAGTTATTAGGTAAGGCGTCAAAGATTTGACTTCAGACACAACAGGAACTCTAAAGGAAGCATTAGGCATTTGAACTCTTAGGTACTGCTGAGAGAAGGAGATTGGTGTTTAAAGGGAATTTTGATTAGTTTGAGGAAAAGGAAATGAACTTTTTCTCAAGGTACATAAGCAACTTCTTTCCATGATAGACTGGTGCTTTTTAAGGAATATCTTAAGTGCCAGTAGGTATAGAGCATAAATGAGCATTTCAAGTATTAAAAGCAGCCCTGTCTTTAAAACGTTCCTTGTTGAAAAAGCCCTCACAAATGCTTTTGTAGGGGAGAGTCAAGAAGCTCACCCTTTCCCCTGGTTAATTGTCTGGGCAGGGGATCATGCTACACCTTGTTTCCATCCATTGACGGGCAGACAGCTGAGAAAGAGATTCCAGTGAGTCAGAGGGGAAGGGCAGGCCTCAAGCAGTCTGACAACTGGATTTGGTAAAAAAGTGAGCAGACCTGAAATTCTCCAGAAAGGTACATCATTCAGAATGAAAGGGGAGAGAATGACAGAAAGAAGAAAAAGTTTATTAGGAAAATTTTACTGATGCCTACAAAGGAAACAAATTAAAAATAATTTCTCTTTATTTGTGGTCCCATTATATGTTTGGTGTTATTTACAATTAAACAGTTCATAGTCATTTGGCTTAACAATAGCGACATAAGAAAAGTGACCACTGAACTTCTCAGAGGAAGAGAAATAAATGCCTTGTTTCTTCCCTTTCAAATCAATTTCTGAAAGACTTGTTTACAAACACTGACTTACCGTCTTTATCTTCCATTCATTCCTCAACTCTGTAATCTGGTTTCCACCACCCTACTTCCACTAAAAGTACTCTTTCTTTGGCTTCCTTCTTACTACAACACTTTTTATGTCCTTAGGCCATTTACATATAACCTGTAATATTTGGGACATGCTTATACTGTAAAGTAATTTGTTTTCCTGAAATTCATTTTTTCCCCTGAACTTTAAATTTAATCAGGCATCCTGTTTTTTATCTGGCAACCCTACTTATAACTGGTTTCTGCATCTAGTCTTGGCCTCTCTCCTATGGATTTATTACATTGTTACTATAATTATTTTTCCAAAGTAGAAATGATCATGACACTCTCATACCTAAAACATAAACAGCTCTCAGTGTTCTTAGAATAAAGTATATGCTTCTTAATACATCTTGCAAGATCTAACAATAACTTATCTTTCCATGAATTCCTTATGACTACCCCACTTCATTTCATCCTATTCTCTAGTCAAAATGAACTAGTTTTAGTTCTACTAATTTAAGAGAACTCTTCAGTATGCTCTTTATTTTCTCTCACAATTTGTACATACTACTGCCTTTCAGAACACACTTCCTAACTTACTTCATCACACTTGAATGGGTAACACCTAGTCATCTAGTCCAATTGGGGATTTTAGTGCAACCCATTTACATATAACAAATTACTGAAAAAATTATGAAAGGGATTAGCTGAGTTGCACGAATTCATAGCTATTAGTGGTTAAACAAAAACAAAAACACAGGCCTCAATTCACCCATCCAAATGTACATTATCCCACTATTGATCCTACCATACCATCTGCTCCTTCCAGAAAAGGAATAGAAAAATAGAAGGAAAATAGAGTCAACTACCAGCATAGAACATTAAAGGCAAGGCTTTAAAAAGTCTATACATTGACTTACTAGCTTTTGGAACTTCAGGTTTTCTAAATGGAAGTGTTGGCAATGATATTTTCTTCAGTTTTTCTAAATTTCAATCTTAGAAATATGCAATTGAGAATGCTAAGGTGATATTTGGGTTTTTTCTCTCTCTTCTTTCTTTCATGCACAGAAATGCAAATAGATTAAAGAGAAAGAAAGAGGACAAATGTTAATACTTGTAATACTAAAAGTAGATTAAATATATGATTTAATTAAAACAGCATAATCCAAATCAGAATCTGTTAAACGCTGGCATGCTGGAGTGAGTAACGATGCAAAGGCATACTTTTTAAAATGTCTTACTTAAAAAAAAAAGTCTTATAAGAGTTAGGACTGTAATCAATTTTTTTTTGAGATGTATAAGGTGCTATTCTAGCTTGTACAGTAGATGGATTAAAATGTTATGGGAACTTCTTGTAGACCTGAGTAGAAATCTGTTAACTTGCAACAATTAAAACAATTTCTAAATAGACATGGTATATAATATGGTTTCCCGGTTTATACCCTATAAAAGAGCTCAATTAATATAAATAGTTTACTGATGTCAGCCCTAACAACATGAAGCGAGGGCCAAAAAATATATTAAATGTACCAGTGTAAACACTGGAAGACAAGCAAGAGCAGTGAATGCATCAGAAATTCTTGGGAGATTGGGGCATACTACGAACATTAGGATTTTGGCCTACATGGGTGAAAGGAAGAACAAATGGCTTGATGGAAGGAGGGGCACCAGTGCTAAATAAGTAAAATAATTTTCAGCTGAGGTGATGTTTGGAGTTAGTTCATAGAACAGAAAGAGACGACCACACACTGCCCTTGAGCCAATGGTAAGGTTTCCGGTTTGGAATGATGATTAAGATGGGTTGTTCTTTCTACTGGCTCATTTATCCCTGAAAATGCTTCTGTGTGTTTTCAAGCAAATTATGAGGATCAATCCCCACAATGAAAACTTTATATTTTATTTTATTTTATTTTATTTTATTTTATTTTATTTTTGAGATGGAGTCTCACTCTGTCGCCCAGGCTGGAGTACAGTGGTGCCATCTCGGCACACTACAACCTCTGCCTCCCAGGTTCAAACGATCCTCCTGCCTCAGCCTCCCGAGTAGCTGGGATTACAGGCACCCACTACCATGCCCGGCTACTTTTTTTGTACTTTTAGTAGAGATGGGGTTTCACCATGTTGGCCAGGCTGGTTTCAAACTCCTGACCTCAAGCGATCCAACCGCCTCAGCCTCCCAAAGTGCTGACATTACAGGCATGAGCTACCATGCCCAGCTGTAATGAAAATTTTAAATAATTGTTTCTTAAAATTTCTAGTAAAAAAATCAGTAAAAAGGTAAAAAGGCTTTGGAAATTAAGTAAATTTCCAAAGTAAAAAGGCTTTGGAAATTAAGAAAATCCTACAACATACTACTTTAACTGTGACAAAACATGTTTTACCAAGTCTAGAATCAGGGTCAAGTGATATGAAAATAGTGATAACCACAGCATACCGTTCTTCTTTGAAATGGCATTACTTATTATTTCTGGTCCATGAAACTTAAGGTGTAGAAGGTCTCAAAGTTGCAAAAAATAAGAAATGAAATCTGAAACAATTAAGATTGAAAATGCAGAGAAAGAGGGATGGAGCAGCAAGCTTGGGACAACAACTAAAAAATAAATTTGTCCCTCTCCTTTTCAAAACCATGTATCAGGAAAATGGTCTTTTAGAAACTATTAGTTGAATAAGTTAGATCTTCCACTGCCAATGGCTTCCCCACCCCAATATCCCTTGAAATAAAACCAGAAGGAAACAGCTAAACAGTTTCAAAGAGCAACCAGCCACTGTCTGTAGTTAGAGATGGAATAAGTACCATATTTACCAAACAGCCAGACAGCATTTCAGGGTATTGAGGGAACTTGCCACAGAAAAGAAGTTCATTTGTGAATTATGATCTTTCACGTAGTAGGTCCTTTGTACTCCCTCATCATGAACATTCTCAGATCCAAGGTAAGTTCTGCTACCAGAAACAGTACTTTGTTTTTGTTGGCCAATCTCTGAAAGTCAATAGCATGGCTTGACAATGATGTATGTCAAGGTTAGAGCAGCATGATCCATCTCCATTTTCTTGACAAGGATGGTATCTTAGGCCAAGATAAGGAGGAAAAGGTTGCTTGCCCCCGCTGTTCAGGTTGGCAGCACCTACTATCAAATGATCAGGTATCTGGCAATGGGCTCAGAGAAACAATGACTGCCTTTTCTTCTGGAATTCAAGGAACTTCAGCCTATAAACTAAAATAACTGCTGAGTGGGCACTACTCATTGACCCATGTCTGAGAAAAGCCCTCTCAGAGAGTATAGGGTCCATCATCTGTGGTCAAAAAGAAGTGACACTGCCATTTTAATGGCCAGGAGGGCTTCTATTTGGGTTCTCCATAGCTAAGAAAGGCATATCATAAAAGCACGGCACCTAGCAAGGACAAGCCTTGTAGGCATGGTAAGATAAGAGCAAACAAAGCAGAGCTTTTGTACTGCCTATTTTTGACGACAAAAAGATTTGCAGTTTGTGTACTTCCCACACCATTCACGATTTTAGATTCAAGAATCCAAACTCAATCCTGCTTTTAAAAAGAACTGGTAAGGGCCTGGGAGGTGGAGGAGAGACAATCTATAAATTTCCAAAGAGGCTTTTACATAAGTTGATTGAGAGTTGTGTGCCTGAAAAAATGATACAAGACTATGGTCGCTATTTTCATCCTACACATTCCCACTGCACTTGAGTTTTAGGTATAATTTCTTATATAAAATATCTGCAGTGTGCCAGCTACTACAGAGAAAACAAGAAACACAGAGAATGAATGAACTATTGACTACTGTGTGCATTTATACACACACTCATATATATATAATTGCCAACTTAATGATTCTCCTTTGTAAATCTATATGTTTCACTGCAATTATTAAATTCAAATGAGAATTTTGAAACACTAATACAGAACAAAACTGAAAATAAGGAAACCAAATGATAAAATGAATGAAGAGGGTACGCACTAACAAAGATTGGCAACTCAAATCCCTATACATTTCCAGTAGAGAATGAAAGCACTATTGTAAAAAACATAAAATATTTCTCTGATTCCATCAACCAGTCGGGCAAGCAAAAGAGAAAATTCATTAGCCATGGAGCTTTTCTTATAAAGCAAGTTATAGTCTTCATGATTTTAAAGCAATAACAACTAACTATCCTTAGATTTTCACATGTGCACGCACTGCAAATTATAGAAAACAAGTTTATTTTTCTGCATACAAATTTGAAGTCTATCATCAATCTTTTGACCTTAAAGTTTTTCAGATGGGAGACAGCAAAAAGCAGCAGCTTATTTTACAATTATAATTCAGAAGGATGAGGCTAAGGATAGCAGGTAAGTGACTGAAATTATTGATACTGAAACACACAACATGTCCTTCAGTAGTCCACCCATAGGAAATTTGCATTTTAAAGCACTATAAATTCTCTAACAAAAGGGACATCTGTTATTTTCATTTAACCTAGTAGATGAAGTTAAAACTTTATTGGGTTCAAACTTCCTCCATTTGTCTCTCTTTAAACCTTACATTCTTAAGATGCTCTCTTTTAATTCTTGAGGAGGTATCAAATGTCTAAGACACAATTTGTAAAGTATCCTTTGGATAGGGTATTAAAATATATTTTAATTGAAAAAGAAGTACATTTAAAATGTTTTATAAGAATTCCTCACTATGAAATGGTGCCATTTGCTACAATGATTAAACATTCCCAAGATTTATTTAATTTCACGTAGAGTCAACTTTTATTTTTAAAATACATTTCTACCAGTATGTTCATGTTCAGATATCCAAGTTTCCAAAATAAATTTATTCATATTCTTTAGTTTCTTCTGACGTTCAGGACTGCTTAGCTAACATGTTTTATTACGGCAACTCTGATCTCACTCATAACCACACTAAACGTCTCTACCAGAATACTACAGTGCTTCAGAGCTTGACTGGACAGTTTGATTTTCCTCTGAAACCAACATTATCCAGCCAGGCATGGTGGTACATGCCTGTAGTCCTAGCTACTGAGGAGGCTAAGGCAGGAGGATTGCTTAAATCCAGGAATTCAAGGCTGTAGTATGCTATGATTGCCCCCGTGAATAGCCACCATACTCTAATCTGAGCAACACAGCAACATCCTGTATCTTAAACAAAACAAACAAACAAACAAAAAAGCTAACACTACCCCAAAGTAAATAGTATAAGGCAGACTATATGAGATAGTCCCGCCTTAAATAATCACATATAAATTTTCTTTTAGTAAAAAATTATTGACCTTATTACATGGCCATTGACTTTACAAGAGCCAACACCCAAAGCCTGCTTTCTGCTTGCATATACTCTGAATATAGTAGTCTTTCCCTTATCTGCCATTTCACTTTCCATGGTTTCAGTCATCTATGGTCAACCACTGACTGAAAATATTATATTGCTACCCTTGCACTGTGGGGCCATTATTGGTGTAAAATAAGAGTCACTTGAACACAAGCACTGCCATACTAAAAAAGCAGAACTGAGAACTGAGATGGCCACTAAGTGACTAACGATTAACAGGCAGGTAGCATATAAAGCGTGAACACACTGGACAAAGGGATGATTCATTTGCCTAAGTGGGACAGCCAAGATTTCATCACACCACTCTGAATGGTGTAATTTAAAATGTGTAAATTGTTGAATTCTGGAATTCTCTTCACTTCATCTCATCACACAGGCGTTTTATCATCTGACATCAACACAAAAGGGTGAGTACAGTACAGTAAGATATTTTGAGAGAGAGACACCATATTTATATTACGTAACAGCATGTTGTTAAAATTGTTCTATTTTATTATTAGTTATTGTTGTTAATATCTTATTGTACCTAATTTATAAACTAAACTTTAACATAGGGAGGCATGTATAGGAAAAAGCATAGTATATATAGTTATGTGTTATATAATGATGTTTTAGTCAACAATCAATTGTATATATGACAGTGGTCCCATAAGATTATAATGGAATTGGGCTGGGTATGGTGGCTCATGCCTGTAATCCCAGCACTTTGACAGGCCAAGGCAGGTGTGTCACTTGAGGCCAGGAGTTTGAGACCAGCCTGGCCAACATGGTGAAACCCTGTCTCTAAAAAAAAGAATACAAAAATTAGCCGGGTGTGGTGGAGCACACTTGTAATCCCAGCTACTTAGGAGGCTGAAGCAGAAGGATCACTTGAACTTGGGAGGTAGAGGTTGCAGTGAGCCGAGATAGTGCCACCACACACCAGTCTGGGCAACAGAGCAAGACTGAAAAAAAAAAAGATGATAATGGAACTGAAAAATTCCTATTGCCTAGTGATGCTGTAGCCATTGAAAGGTCATAGTGTAACACATTACCTCTTCTGTTTAGATACAAATTCTTACCACTGACTGTGTTACAACTGCCTATGGTATATAGTACTATACATGCTGTACAGGTTTGTAGCCTAGGTGTGTAGTAGGCTATATACCATTTAGATTTGTATAAGTACACTCTATGATGTTCACACAACAATGAAATCGCCTTACAAACTTCTCAGAACACATTCATGTCACTAAGTAATGTACGACTGTATAAGGTTCACTACTATCCACGGTTTCAGGCATCCACTGAGGCTCTTGGAATATATACTGCATAGATAAGGGGGGACTACTGTATAAGTCCTCTGGCAAACATGGCATATTATATAACTATAATGAAAACCACATAAACATATTTAATATTTATCTAATAATTACAGTATGTATTTATGTTCTGTCATCTGTAAAGCATTTCACATGCATTGTCTCATTTAATACTTACAACAACTCTCCACAGACATAAAGCTAACCACATGATTCCCCTTCTCATAATAAATCTTAATATCTTGGAACTAAATGGAAATTCAGACATCACCTAGACCACCTTTCTCATTTCGTAAATGAGGAGCCCAAAGCCCAAACAAGGTTTAATGAATACCCAAGACCAAGACTATACTTAGCCATTGGCAAAATTGAGGTTATAATACAATGACCTCCAGCCCAGTACTCTTTCCAATGATGATGATGGCTGCTAACAATTACTGAGCATTTACAATAGCAATTATTCATTTAGTCATCACATGTCTATGAGATAGGTACAAATATAATTTCATTTTACAAATGAAAAAAATAAGGTTTCTAGAAGTTGAGTATGCCCAAACTACTACATTGAAGATCCAGGTTTTAAAGGAATCTATCTATTTCCATCACCTAAGATTTTAATTATTATGTGTAATATTGCTGGCATATTAAGAATTGACTGTTGGTGGTAAATACAGCTTTATAATCCATCCAAGTTTGTGGTAGGATGTATGTACCAAAATTGCCATTCACTGACTCTCCAGTTGCACACCATGCTAAGAGAATATTCCTTAAGATTGCAACCACATCCCAGTTTTCCCTATTATTCACATCTCGTGGTATCTATCCCAAGCTACTTCCTACCTTAACTCCCTCCCATCTTCAGAGCCGACCAAACAGATCTAGAAACTGAAGTAATTGCTAATCGTATCATATTTACTCACTCAAAAAATATTTATTATTAATGTACCATATGGCAGGCACTATGCTAAGTCCGAAGGAGATAGGACTGAGTGGGGCGACAAGATCCTTGCCCTAACTAATCTACTGTTTACCTTTTTCTTAGACTCTATGAAATAAGTATATTTAAAATAAGCCCTCCTCTATTCTTGAACTGGTTTGAATAGATTTTTGCTCCTTGCTCTATTGTTTGAATGTTAGTGTCCACTCTAAAATTCATGGTGAAATTTAATCTTCAATGCAACAGGATTAAGAGGTAAAGTTTTTAGGAGGTGATTAGGGTATAAGGGCTCAGCCATCATGAATGGGATTGGTAATCTTACAAAAGGAATGAAGGAAACTACCTAGGCCCTTTTTGCCCTTCTACCCCTTCTACTTTGTGAGATTACAGCATTTGAACCCTCCAGAGGATGCAGCAATACGGCACCATCTTGGAAGAAGTTTTCAGGCCCTCACCAGACACTAAACCTGACAATACCTTGATCTTAAACTTCCAGCCTCTAGAACTGTAGGAAATAAATTTCTATTATTTATAAATTACCTAGTCCCAAGCATTTTGTTATAGCAGGACAAATGGACTAAGACAGTTGCAAATACACATACTCTAATTAAGACAGATTATTATTAGGGAATGAGCTGCCAAACAAAAGAGAAAGTAGAATGTTTGGAATTAGTTAGCAGGGAAATTCCTGCTAACTAATGATAGGGAAAGGGGATTGAGACTTCCCTTCTGATATGTAAATTTGTTTGTATATTTCTGTTTGTATATTTGTCCCCTCCAAATCTTATGTTGAAACATGATTCTCAATGCTGAAGGTGAGGCCTAGTGGGAGGTGTTTGGGTCATGGGTGCAGAGCCCTTATAAATGGCTTGGTGCCCTCCCCACAGTAATGAGTTTATGTGAGAGCTTGCTGTTTAAAAGAGCAAGGCTCCTCCCCCACTTCTCTTGCTCATTCTCTTGCCATGTGTTCTGCCTGCTCCCCCTTCCCTATCCACCATGACTAGAAGCTTACTGAGGCCCTCACCAAAAGGATCTGCTGGCACCATGCTTCTTGTACAGCTTGCAGAGCCATAAGCCAAATAAACCTCTTTTCTTTATAAATTAACCAGCCTCAGATTTTTTGTTTGTTTGTTTATTTCAGATGGAGTCTTGCTCTGTCACCCAAACTGGAGTGTAGTGGCGCAATCTCAGCTCACCGCAACCTCCACCTCCCAGACTCAAGCAATCCACCCACCTCAGCCTCCCACGTAGCTGGGACCACAAGCATGTGCCACTACGCCCAGCCAATTTTTGTATTTTTGGTAGAAACAGGGTTTCATCATGTTGGCCTGGCTGGTCTTAAACTCCTGAGCTCAAATGATCTGCCTGCCTCAGCCTCCCAAAGTGCTAAAATTACAGGCGTGAGCCACTGCACCTGGACTTCTCAGATACATTTTTATAGTACAACTTCATTTCCCAGGATGGAAAGCCAACAGTCTGTGGAACATGGCAGCCAAGCTCATAATTAAGGTATTATCTTAAGTCACTTATGATTATGTTCCCACTGAGGGAGAAGCTATGGAGGACTAGTGTCTGCTGCCATTTATCAATTTAAAGAAATTGAGGAATACAAGCCAAGTGATCACTTTTAACAACACTGGGTAACTTAAGATAAAAATGAGGCCAATTCTCATCCTTCCTAGAATGCCCGTCTCAGGAATCTAAGGAAACACAGAACTATAATGAAGCTCTATTGCAATAATCCCCTTCCTTCTGCAGCTGGATAGCTGAGTAAGCTGAAAATCAAATAAGTTGATTTCAAGTTTCTGTTGCCTTCATAATCCCATCATATTTTTTTGATAAATGCAAGGATAGTAAAAGAAATCATGGAACCTCAGGAGAATAGCGTGAACCCAGGAGGCGGAGCTTACAGTGAGCCGAGATCTCGCCACCGCACTCCAGCCTGGGCAACAGAGCAAGACTCCATCTCAAAAAAAAAAGAAATCATGGAACCTCGATCCCTTATTCTTCTCCAAAATACTTTCTACTGCAACCCCATTCCCAGAGAAGAGAAGCACTTTGCTCTGCTATGCTCTGTCCCTTACAGAATCTTGTCTTGTGACTAGGATCTACATACAACATGTGTTAAGGTTAAAAAGAAAAAATAAAAGTAGAGAAGAAAGGAATTATATCCAGAAGGAAATGTAAGAGTTTTCTAGGTAAACTCAGCAAAAACAAGGAAAACTGTGTGGTTGTCCATTTTGCACTACTTCTTCAAGAACGATTAAACGTAATTTTGATTGACAACTTAATTACTCTAGGACATCTCACTGGAGAAGCTTGATTTAACGTAGTAACTAGTAGTTACTTTCACAGTTTGCTGATGTAAAGGTCCCTTTGCATAATATAAACTTGAAAGGCTGCAAAAGAAAAATGCTGGTGTGGATCTGTCATATATGCTTGCCCTGTGTTTCTCACCAGGGTCCTCAGGACTCTCCACTATTCCCTTTTCCACACATTAGGAAGAGATTGATAATGGAATGCCTGAAGCCCTGTGAGGGAATCTCAGACCAAAGGTGGATAATTAAGTATATGGAACTGGAGAGGCAAGGATAGCTGGGCTCAAGTAGTGGAGAAAACAAAATGAAGTAGGCAGAGTTATGCCAATTGGTAGTTGTTGATGCCTGGTACCTAGGGTTCAGTGAGATCTCTTTATAAAGATTCTTTAGTTCTGATGTCCCAGTGACAAAACCACAAGCAAGTCTATTAAGGACTGCCTGGTTAATATTCATGAAAACATCTCACACCTGAGCCAGCGTAGAGTCAGCTATATCACAAACCTGTAGCCATTTATTTTTGTGAATATATACAAAGAGATGGAAACTTTCAAACTTTTCAGGAACTATTGGATACTGACTTTGAGATAAAATAAATTCTTCAGGGATGATGTGATCTTTCAATCAGAGTGAGGAGGTTAAGTAGTAAATGCTGTTCTGCCGCTAGTATATATCACAATAGACTCAGTGAGACCAATAATTTACTCTGAAGCCGTTTCCCTAAATTCTGTGTTTAGGCAAAATCTCTATATTGGTTTCCTTACCTGTAGAGTGAGGGTTATTATGATAAGAATGGTGATATGGAAGGCTTTAGAAGCCCTTGTGCCCTTTCAAAAGAATTAAACCAAAGCATATTTAATTGACCATCAAGATCTGAGAGAATGTGATAAGATGCATTCTATCCCTCCTGTTCATGGATCCAGTTTATACTGTCAAAAAGATTCAGGGGTCCTGGGAAATGATGGATTGCATTACATTTAAAAAGATGCAATTGTTGCTGTATTTCTTTGCAAAGAAATGTGTCCTGGATTTGGTTTAATTATATTTTTAATGTACCAATCTTTTGAATAATTTAGGGAGCTATGCAGATAATTGAAAACTGAAAATGTTTAACATTGTAGACCATAAATTAGTGGAAATATGAATGAAAACACATAAAGGCATATAGATAAAGAAATGATAATTATAACAAATTATAACAAATAACATTTCCATGGCTGTTTCAAATGATTTTATATATATTATCTCATTTGACTTTATAACAATAATGTGAGACAAATACAGCAGGAATTAGTATTTCTAGCTTATTGATGGGTTCTGAGAGGTTAAATGAATTGATTCATTCACTCTCGTGGCTTGAATTATCATACAAATATATACTGAGGGTACCAAATCATCTCTACCGTAGATTACTGCAATAGCCTTCTAACTAGTCTCTGAGGCTACTGCGAAATGCAAGTTCTTTCTGAAAATACAAATCTAATAGAGTCACCCTCCTATTTAAAATCCATGATTTCTCATCTCCAGCCTCCAACCATAGTATTTTGCATAGAGTGGTGCCCAAATTATATTTGCTGACTGAATGAGCAGATTACTGAATTAATGTTGGTAACAAGTGGTTGAGCTGGAATATGAATCTAGACTTCCTCATTTTGAATATACGAAGAGAAAGCATAGGAAATTCCAAACCCAGACATAGACTGAACATCCTAGTGCACGAGAGATACAATAGCTTAAGTTAGATCTAGAAGCTAGTAGGCAATCAACACCTGCTGGTGTTTAAATCTCGGTTTCTCTGCCAGGATCCAGTGCTCTAATGTTTAAAACCAAATATAAAACATACAAACATACAGAGATCTAAGATGAAATCCACACAAAGCAGAAAAACATAGAGGTCATTATCAATTTTTAAAGGAAAAGTGATGACTTCATCACACCTAGTAAATTTTGTGACTTCCACCTTAGAGTTATTTGGTTTGGTAGCCTGTCAGCAAGAATTACCTAACAATAATACTCCTGTTACATAATGGCACCCTAAGCAGTAGTTACCATCTGTAGAAAAGAGCTGAACTGACTAATTGTTTGTAAAATAATCAAGCTGAGAATTAGAAAATCATCAGTTCTGGATCATACCTTTCAGGACAGCCATAGGAGTTTCACAGACAACTACCAAGAAGCAAAATCAATGTATTATACCAAATTAAACCTGTCACAAACTGTGACAAAGTTTCAAGTACTCTGCAAAAGACCTTCTGAGACATGCTGGATATGCTTAATATGAATTAGCAGATTTGCTAACTGCTGCTACTGATGATGATGGTGATGACAAAAATAGGAGCAGCTAATAATTAGTGCATACTTAGTGCTTTACCACACAATGAAATATAGCCTTTCATGTATTGTCTCATTTAATCCAAACCCTCTCATCTTTATAATATTCAGTACTATTATTATTCCTACCTCATAAATGGAGTTGTAAGGGGTTAAATAATTTACATATGGTAACACTAAAAGTAAGTGGGAACCAGAATCCATTCTGTTGAAGTGACTCTAAAATCTATATTCTTAATGACTACATTATCCTAGCTGAATGTCTCAGGCTCTTGGTAGTGCATATAACACCTCTATGCATTTGGGACCTAAGAAAATGGCAGACCTGACCTCATATTCAGAAACATTCAAGGTATATTCACATTTTATCTTGCCCAGAGTTTGATTTCTTTTAGGACCTATACAGTTCTTCCAAGGACTCACAGACAAAAAGGGAAAATACCTCATGCACAAACCACTGGGTAGAAAGATATAAGTGTTAATTATCTTGTCATTTGGGACTGCTTTTACACGCCTCTGTATAGTTACTTGAATTTTATGTATCATTTCTTTAAGATTTTTTTATAGACCACTGAGCATTAAAGAAAAAAAAATGAGGGGGGTGGTATAGGGAAAGACACAGAATAGAATTCTTTCTTTTAAAGTAAAATAAATGTCCATGAAAAGTTTCTTGACAGACAAATTACTGCCAATCAGGAATGAAACATTAAATTCTAAATCAATGAACCTTAGTGGCTCCACAATATATGAAGAAAAAAATTTTCAGTGCTGATATTATGGTTATTCGTGGACTGTCATGCCCTTCAAATGTTGGCTTCAATTTGCTTTTAAGTCTGAAAGGTTATTACAAATACCAAATGGCTTTTCAGATAAGATATTGGCTCTCTGGAACCTCTTTTACATGGTTAACAAACTCTGTTGTGTTTCCACCTTTTCATTAAATGCTCTTTTAGTCTTAACTGAAAGCTGGCTCTGCATTAAGGATGCAGATTCTCCTACAGCTCTCTCAAGAAGAAGCTGCTCATTCAAAATCAGGCCTTAAGATGGTCATTATTCTTACTCTTCAGTGCTTCTCCCAGTCCATCATCACTCCTACTGAAAGTGCATATATTTTAGCTTTATCATCCTTCATCCCTGTTTATCTCTTATCTCTGTCAAAAATGCAGTCTTGTAGTTGGTCATTCCCCAAAATTCACCAGACTTTGTTATTTAACCAGTGGTATTGGTTGATTGCCTACACCAAAGCCCTTTCCTTCCTTTCTTTATAAGAGAATGAGCTTCTACTTTTTCCTCAAAGTTCAGAAAAGGATGACTTCATTCTCATCTCAAGAATAATTTTGATTGGTTTAGCCTATCATTATGTTTTCAATCTCCTACTAAATAACTGATTAAGACAGAGGAATGTGAAACAATTTTGGCTAATTAGATGCAAGGAATGTGGCGGGCAACTTCTAGAAATGGTTCTGTTGCTATTGTATATTACCATGTCTAGATGAAAGGCATGGGAGTGTGCTTATTTCTGAATGGTAAGATTAGGGTAGTTTTCATTTTCTTCCTATACTTTTTTTTTTTCCCCACCATTTTCCACAATGAATAGATATTACTTTCACTTAAAAAAAAAAAATACCTAAAAATCTTGAAAAGTATTCACTTGTTTCTGCTACTGATCATGATAAACTAATAGGCACAGCACTAATCTTTCCAGTGTAAAAACATCCTGGAAACCTGGAAAACTGTACAAGGAGTCTGAAAAAATGGTTTTAGATACTGGACAAGAGGTAATGCAGAATTATGATCCCACAGACATAATGATACTGAGAGCAGGAGAGCAAGGGAGGCAAGCTACCCTAGAGGCAGCTTCCAGGCTGTGCTACAAAGCAGGCAAAGGGAGAGAACTGAAACAGAACATGGTTGTCTTACTAAGTTGAAAAGTCAGAAACTAGAGCCCAGGAGTTCAAGGCAACAATTATTTACAGGACTGAGTATCAGAAAGGAGGATGCTGCAAAAGAGAGCATCCAGGAAAATTACAGAAGGGTCCTTTTGGTATTTGGTGGAGTACTAATTTGTGTATGTATAGTAGGCAATTACCAAAGGCTGGAGAAAGAACCATTAGAAATGAAAAGGATAAGAATTTGTGAAAGTCTTACAGGGATGACCATATTTTGTGTTTCCACCAGCCAGAGTTTAAAGACCTCTGAGCTATCCAAAGCATCAAGCAGAATTCTCCCAAGGGTACTGCTTTAGAAGTGGTGACAAATTAGACCTAGACAAAAAGCTGCTATGGACCCGCTATATACTTAAGAGAAAGTATCGAAAGAATCCAATTGCAAATAACTAAAATCTACGTCAGAACAAAATATAATATTATTTAAAGGAATACAACAAAATACAGCATCCAACAATATGAGATGTAAAATTTCAGGAATCCCGTAAACAATGACCAGGATGCAAAGAAACAGGACAATATGACCTATAATCAGGTGAACAATATCAATAACCTGGAAAATATACACATGATGGAACTGGTAGAACAGGACTGTTACATAGCTATTACAAGAATGTTCCATGTGTTAACAAGGTAGAGGAACAGGAATATTATGAAGAAAGCAATAACTGGGAGTTATACCTGATGTAAATGACGAATTGATGGGTGCTGACGAGTTGATGGGTACAGCACACCCACATGGCACAAGTATACATATGTAACCAAACCTGCATGTTATGCACATGTACCCTAGAACTTAAAGTATAATAATAAAAAAAAAAAAAGAACCAAATGGAGTTCATATAAAAGTGAAAAAAAAACACCTCAAATGACAAATACATTGAAAACAGATAAGCAGCAGATTAGATATTGCAAAAGGAAAGTTCAAAGAACTCGAAGACATCAATAGAGAGCATTCAAAGTGAAGTGCATAAAGAAGAAAAGAAGATTGAAAAGAAAATAAACAGAATATCAGTAACTTACAGGACAATGTGAAGTGGTCTAAAATACATGTAAAGGAAGTTTCAGACAAAAAGGAGAGATAGAAAAGATATTCAAAGAAATAATGGCAAAAGCCTTCTCAAATTTAATAAAAGGTATAAACTCGCATGTCCAAACTCAATGAATTCTAAACAGAATTAACCTAAAGAATCCCACAGAAAAGACACAGTCTAATGGAATTGCTGAGAACCAGTGATGAAAATCTCAAAAAAGTAGAGAAAATGGGACATAATTTGTACAAAGAAATGAAGATAACAAAAAACTTATCATCAGAAACCGTATCAATCAAAAGAAAATACTTAGAACTCTTTAAAATGTTGAAAGAAAAAAACAACCCTGTTAACCTAGAATTCATTATACAGTGAAAATATATTTCTGAAGATTTTACCAGAAAAAAAAAAGTTTAGAGAATTTAACATAAGTGGAATTGTACTATAATGTACATTGAAGGAAGCTCCTCAGTAGAATAAAAATGATATCAGATAGAAATCTGAATCTGCACAAAGATATGAAGAATGCAAAATATAGTAAACACATGGGTAATTATGAAATATATATTAATCATTTCTAGACATTTTATAAAATAAATGAGTGTTTAAAGTAAAGATGCAGTACTAATGTACTGTGGGGTTTATAGACTATGTAGAAGTAATATGTATAACAACAATAGCACAAAGGACAATAGACAGAAGAAGAACAATACTTTTGTAAGATTCTTACATTAATGCAAAATGGCATAATATTATTTTAAGGTATTCTGTGTTAAAGATGTGTATTGTAAATCCAGGAACAAAAACTAAAATATAAAATAAAGAGTTTGAGCTAATAAACTATAGATCACATAAAAAGCACTAGTTAATCTAAAAAAAAAAAAAAAAGCAATGAAAGAAGAAAAATGAACAAAGTATGAAAAAGGAAATAGAAAATGAACAGCAAGATGATAGATTTAAGCCCAAGCATACTGAAAATTACATTCAGGAGGTGGAACAAGATAGTAGAATGTAAGACTACATCATTTGTCTGATCCCCCCTCCCCAACCCCACCCCTGCAGGAACACCAAATTTTAACAACTATCTGCAGACAGAAAAGCACTGGCACAAGAATCAAAAATCAGGTGAGTAATAACGCTACCTATATTTTTACATCATATCGCTAAAAAAGGCATTGAAGATGGGCAGAAAGACAATCTTGTATTGCTGACGCCACCCCTCCCCCAGCCCCTGGCAGTGGCTGAATGGCCTGGAGAGTTTGTGCTCTTGGGGAAGGGAGAGTGCAGCAACTGGGGGACTTTATATTGACCTCAGTCCTGCCCTGTCACAGTGGAGAAAAAAGTTGTGCTGGCTGGGCTGTCAGAACCCACACGTGGAGGGAACATTTGGACCAGACCTAGCCAAAGGAGAATCATCCATTCCCGAGGTCAGAACTTGAGTTCTCAGCAAGCCTCATCACCACAGGCCAAAGTGCTCTGGGGTCCTAAGTAAACTTGAAAGACAGTCTAGGACACAAGGAATGCAACGCTAAGGCAACTCTTAGTGTTGGGCTGGGCTCAGAGCCAGAGGATTAGGGTGGTATGTGACCTGGGCAGTAACCCAGCCAGGGCAGCTAAGGGAATGCTTGCGCCACCTCTCTTCCAACCCCAGGCAGTGCAGCTCATAGCTAGAAAATGAGTCCTTCCTTCTGCTTAAGAAGAGCAGAATAAGGGGAACATCACACATCGGGGCCTATCATGGGGAGGGGGGAGGGATTGCATTGGGAGTTATACCTGATATAAATGACAAATTGATGGGTGCTGACGAGTTGATGGGTGCAGCACACCAACATGGCACAAGTATACATATGTAACAAACCTGCACGTTATGCACATGTACCCTAGAACTTAAAGTATAATAAAAAATAAATAAATAAAATAAAAAAAAAAGAGGACTCTGTCATGTGTCTTAGATACCAGCTCAGCCACAGTAGGATAGGGCACTAGGCAGAGTCATGAGGCCCCCATTTCAGGCCCTAGAACACAAACCAATAACAAGTAACAAGATTGAAACCATAATAAAAAGTATCCCAGTAAAGACAAGCCTGGGACCCAATTCACTGCAGAATTCTATCAAACATCTAAAGAAGAACTAATAGTAATCCTACTCAAACTGTTCTGAAAAATAGAGGAGGAAGGAATACTTCCAAACTCATTCTACAAGGTCAGTATTACCCTGATACTAAAATCAAAGACACATCAAAAAAGAAAACTACATGCCAATATCTGTGATGAATATTGACACAAAAATTCTCAACAAAATACTAGCAAACTGAATTCAACAATACATTAAAAATATCATTCATCATGACCAAGTGGGATTTATCCCACGGATGCAAGGATGGTTCAACATACACAAGTCAATCAATGTGATACAACATACGAAGGGAATGGAGGACAAGAACCATATGATCATTCCAACTGATGCTGGAAAACATTTGATAAAATTCAACATCCCTTCCTGATAAAAACCCTAAAAAATCTGGGTGTTAACATTACCTCAACAAAATGAAAGCCATGTATGACAGATCCACAGCTAGTATCATACTGAATGGAGAAAAACCGAAAGCTTTTTCTCTAAGAAGTGAAACACAACTAGGATGCCTACTTTCACCATTGTTATTCAACATAGTATTGAAAGTCCTATAGAGCAATTAAGCAAGAAAAAGAAAAAAGGGTCATCCAACTCAAAAAGGAAGAGGTCAAATTATCCTTGTGTGGAGATGATATATTATATTTACAAAAACCTAAAGCCTCCACCAAAAAAAAAAATGATTAGAATTGATAAATTCAATAAAGTTGCAGGATACAAAATCAGTGTACAAAAATCAGTAGCAGTTCTATATGCCAACAGTGAACAATCTGAAGAAGAAATAAAAAAGTAATCCCCTTTGTAATAGCCACAAATAAAATTAAATACCTAGGAATTTACTTAGCCAAAGAAGTAAAAGATCTTACAAACTGTAAAATACTGATGAAAGAAATTAAAGAGGACACATACAAAAAAATGCAAAGATATTGCATGGTCATGGATTGGAAGACTCAATATTGTTAAAATGCCCATATTACCCAAAGCAATCTACAGGGTCAATGAAATTCCTATCAAAGTACCAATGACATTCTTTACAGAAATAGAAGAAACAATCAGAAAATTTATATGGAACCACAAAAGACCCAGAATGGCCAAAGATATCCTGAGCAAAAAGAACAGAACTGGAAGAATCATATTACCTAACTTCAAATCATATTACAGAGCTATAGCAATAAAAACAGCATGGTACCGGCATTAAAACAGACACACAGACCAATGGAACAGAATAGAGAACCCAGAAAAAAATCCACATACCTAGAGTAAATTCCTTTTAGACAAAGATGTCAAGAACACACACTGGCTGGGCATGGTGTGTGGTAGCTCACACCTGTAATCCCAGCACTTTGGGAGGCCAAGGTGGGCGGATCATGAGGTCAGGAGATAGAAAGCATCCTGGCTAACACGGTGAAACCCTGTCTCTACTAAAAACACAAAAAAATAGCCAGGTGTGGTGGCACGTGCCTGTAGTCCCAGCTGCTCAGGAGGCTGAGGCAGGAGAATTGCTTGAACCCAGGAGGCAGAAGTTACAGTGAGCCAAGATTGCACCACTGTACTCCAGCCTGGGTGACAGAGCAAGACTCTGTCTCAAAAAAGGAACACACACTGGGGAAAAGACAGTCTCTTCAATGAATTATGGTGGGAAAACTAGAAATCCATATGCAAAATAATGAAACTAGACCCCTACCTCTTGCCATATATAAAAAGCAAATCAAAATGAATTAAAGTCTTAAATCTAAGACGTCAAACTAAGAAAGGACTACAAGAAAACATTAGGGAAACTCTTCAGGATATCAGTCTGGGCAGACATTTCTTTTTTTGAGATGGAGTCTCACTGCAATGCCCAGGCTGGAGTGCAATGGTGCAATCTCAGCTCACTGCAACCTCTACCTCCCAGGTTCAAGCAATTCTCCGGCCTCAGCCTCTCCAGTAGCTGGGATTATAGGCGTGTGCCACCATGGCCAGTTAATTTTTGTGTTTTTAGTAGACACGGGGTTTCACCATATTTGCCTGACTGGTCTGGAACTCCTGACATCGAGTGATCCATCCGCCTCAGCCTCCCAAAGTGCTAGGATTACAGGCATGAGCCACTGTGCCCAGCCTGGGTAGACATTTCTTAATTAATACCTCATAAGCACAGGAAACTAAAGCAAAAATGGACAAATGGGATCACATCAAGTTAAAAAGTTTATGCACAGCAAAGGAAATAATCAACAAAGTGAAGAGACAACCCACAGAATAGTAGAAAATATTTGCATACCATCCATCTGACAAGGAATTAATAACCCAAATATATAAGGAGATAAAACACTCTATAGGAAAAAAAACTAATAATCCAATTTAAAAATGAGCAAAAGAATTGAATAACCATTTCTCAAAAGAACACACACAAATGGCAAACAGGTATATGAAAAGGTGCTCAACATAATTGACCATCAGGCAAATGTAAATCAAAATTACAATGACATAGCACTTCACTCCAGTTAAAATGTCTTTTATCCAAAAGACAGGCAATAACAAATGCTGGAAAGGATGTGGAGAAAAGGAAACTCTCATATACTGTTGTTGTGAATGTGAATTAGTATAACCACTATGGAGACAGTGTGGTGGCTCACTCCACTATGGAGACAGTGTGGTGGCTCACTCCACTATGGAGACAGTGTGGTGGCTCACTCCTGTAATCCCAATACTTTGGAAGGCTGAGGCGAGTGGATCATAAGAGGTCTGGAGTTTGAGACCAACCTGGGCAACATGGCGAAATCCCATCTCTACTAAAAATTACAAAAATTATCCAGGCATAGTGGCATACACCTGTAATTCCAGGTACACAGGAGGCTGAAGCACTAGAATCATTTAAGCCTGGGAGGCAACAATTGCAGTAAGCCAAGTCACGCCACTGTATAGCCTGTGCCTCCAGAGTGAGACCCTGTCTCCAAAAAAGAAAAAAATCCACTATGGAGAATAATTTGGAAGTTCCTGAAAAAAGTAAAAATACAGATATCATAAGATCCAGATCCAGCAATCCCACTGCTGGGTATTTATTCAAATGAAAGAAAATCAGTATACCAAAGAGATTTTATATCTGCACACTCATATTTCTTGCAGCACCATTCACAATAGCCAAGATTTGGAAGCAACCTAATTGTCCATCAACAGATTTATGGACAATCTGTTGATGGTACTTACACACAATGGAGTACTATTCAGCCATTAAAAAAAAAAAATCCTGTCATTTGTAACAGTGATCCTGTCATTTTAATGAACTGGAGGTCATTATGATAAGTGTTAAACGAGACACAGAAAGACAAACATTGCATGTTCTGACTTATATGTAGGATCTAAAAATCAAAACAATTAAACTCATGAAGACAGAGAGTTGAAGGACGGTTATCAGAGGCCAGGAAGCAGAGTGTTGAGAGGTGAAGTAGGGATGGTTAATGAGTACAAAACACTTAGAAAAATGAATACGACCTAATATTAGCACAAGGGGGTGGCAACAGTCAAAATAATTTAATTGTACATTTTAAAATAACTAAAAGAGTAAATTAGATTGTAACACAAATGATAAATGCTTAAGGAGACAGATATTCCATTTTTCACAATGTGATTATTACACATTGCATGCCTGTATCAAAATATTTCATGTACTCCATAAATATATATACCCACTATATACCTACAAAAATTAAAAAATTACATTCAATATAAGTCACCTAACAACCCAATTAAAAATAAAAGATTCTCATATTGAATAAAAAAGCAAAACCTGGCCGGGCGCAGTGGCTCACGCCTGTAATCCCAGCATTTTTGGAGGCCGAGAAAGGCGGATCACAAGGTCAGGAAATCGAGACCATCCTGGCTAACACGGTGAAACCCTGTCTCTACTAAAAATACAAAAAAATTATCCGGGCGTAGTGGCAAGCGCCTGTAGTCCCAGCTACAGGCTGAGGCAGGAGAAGGCTGAGGCAGGAGAATGGCGTGAATCTGGGAGGCGGAGCTTGCAGTTAGCGGAGATCGCACCACTGCACTCCAGCCTCTCCAAAAAAAAAAAAAAAAGCAAAAAAGATAAAGATAGAAATGGATATATTTATGCAAACACAACAAAGTCATAAGGAAGTTGAGTGGGTCAATACCAGTATCACAAAAAGTATATTTTTTTCAAATAACACATATTACTAGGGATAAACAGGGTCATTTCATCATAACAATAACCAGTGCATCATAGGGAAATATCAGTTCTAAGTAGTATGCACCCAATAACAGAGCTTCAAAATGCATTAACCTGATAGAATGGAAACTGACAGGATTGATATTGATAAATATAACTGGAGATTTCAACTCTTCTCAGTAATTAATAAACCAACTACAAAGAAAGTCAGTATGAATACAGGAGATTTGAATAACACTGTCAATCAACTTTACCCATGTGATGTCTATAGGCTACTCCACGCAGTAACAGCAGAAAACACATTCTTTCTAAGTGCAAACAGAACATTTGACTAGACCATATACTGGGTCATAAAACAAGTCTCAGCAAATTTAGAAGAACTGAAATTATATGAAGTATGCTCTCTGATCAAAATGAAAGTAGACTAGAAACCTAAAACAGAAGTATTAATAGATCTAAAAATTTTCTAAATATTTGGGAAGTAACACATTTCTTAATAACCCATAGGTAAAACACAAAAGTAATTTGAAAATACTGAAATGAATAAAAATTAAAACATGACACATCAAAATTTGTATACTGTGGCTGAAATAATACTTAGACAATAATTTCTAATACTAAAATGCTCATATTAGAAAAGAAGAAAATCTCAAATAAATTATTTAAGTTTCTACCCAAAAGAAACTAACAAAAGAAGAGCAAATAAATGAGAAGTAAGCAGAAGAAAGAAAACAGTAAAGGTGGAAATGAGACAGCTAGAAATTAGCTAGGCACCTGTTAAGATAGGCTCAAGCCTTCTTCCTGTGGTCTTTCCACATGAGCTTGCTTAAGTTTCTTCAAGCTTGGAAGCCTCAGCATAGCTAGACTTTTTACACAGCAGCCAAGCTGGAGGCAGCACCATTCTTTATGGCCTTGCCTCAGAGTCACAAAGGGCCACTTCTGCCATATTCTGTTGGTTACAGTCAACTCACAAGCTTTCCCAGATTCAAGGGGAGGGGAATTAGATGCCATTTCGTAATGAAGTAGTCTCAAGGTTCTAGAAAAAAATGTGGTAAGGGAGATACTGTTGCAGACATCTTTGAACAATGTAATCTATATTATAGATCTGGGGTGACATATAGTATCATTTCCATTTAACCTGAAAAACTACCTTTTACATTTGTGTAGTGCAAATCTGGTGACAAATTCAACTACTGTTTATCTGAAAATGTCTTTATTTTCCGTTTATTTTTGAAGGATATTTTCACAAGATACAGAGTTTTCATTGACAAGTTTTGTTTTGTTTTTCTTTCAGGACTTTACAGATATTCTACTACCTTCTGGTTTGCACTGTTTCTGGTAAGCTGGCTGTAGTTCTTATCACTGTTCTTCATTATGCAATACGCCTTTTCTTCTTTGGCTGCTTTAACATTTTTCTCTTTATTATACTTTATTTAGCAATCTGATTACAATGTGTCTCAGTGTAGCTTTCTTTGTATTTATCTTGCTAAAGTTTTTTGAGCTATTTAAATTAGTGTGTTAATACTGTTTCTCAAACCTGAGAAACTCTGAACCCAGTTATGTACTATGTCCATCTTATCTCTTAAATTACTGACTATACTAAATTATTTTAAGCCCCTGTCTGAAATTTCCAACATATGTGCCATCAGTGGATCTATTTCTATTGTCTATCTTTTCTTCTGTTACAGATAACATTTTCTTGCTTCTCTGCGTGTCAAATTTTGAGCTTGCTTAAGTTTCTTCAAGCTTGGAAGCCTCAGCATAGCTAGACTTTTTACACAGCAGCCAAGATGGAGGCAGCACCATTCTTTATGGCCTTGCCTCAGAGTCACAAGCAAAAAGCTGTAAAACTGTGTATGCTATGTGCTTGAGAGTGTGGAATTGTCTTTTCTTCCTCATCCTTCAAAGGCTGTTGAGTTTTGTTGAAAGGCTGTTTTTTTTTTTTTTTTTTTTTTTTTTTTTTTTTTTATCGGCAGAGTCACTTTATCTTGTGAAATTGTTAGGGTCAAGAGAAGCTTTTGGGGTTAATATTCAAAATATGTCAAAAACTCACACTAAACAGCAAGAAAAATAACTCGATTAAAAAATGGGTAAAGGACCTGAATGAACATTTCTCAAAAGAAGATATGCATATGGCCAACAGGAATATGAAAAGATGCTCGGAATCACTAATTATCAGGGAAAGGCAAATTAAAACCATAATGACACATCAATTCATACCTAATAGAATAGCTACTATCAAAATGACAAGAAATAACAAGTGTTGAAAAGGATGTGAAAAAAAAAGGAAATCCTTGTGCATTATTGGTGGAAATGTAAACTAGTACAGCCATTAAGAAAAACAGTATGGGAATTCCTCAACTAGTTTTAAAGTATACAGCTACCATATGATTCAACAATCCCATTACTGAGTATATATTCAGAGAAGATGAAATCAGTTTGCCAAAAAGATATCTGCATTCCTATGTTCAATGTAGCATTATCACAATAGCCAAGATATGGAATCAATCTAAATGTACATCAGTGGAGGAATGCCTAAAGAAAATGTAATATAAATAGACAATAAAATATGGAATATTATTCAGACTTTAAAAAGATGGAAATCCTGTCATTTGTGACAACATGGATGAACCTGGAGGACCTAATGTTAAGTAAGAAAAGGCACAGAAAGACAAATAGGGCATAACCTCACCTATACATGGAATCTACAAAAGTTGAACTCATAGAAGTAGACAGCAGAATGGTGGCTGCCAATGAACTCACAGAAGTTGAGTCATATTGATCAAATAATATAAAATTTCAGTTAGGAGAAATAAGTGCAAGAGATCTATTATACAACATTGTGACATTAGTTAATAACAATGTACTGAAATCTTGAAAATTGCTAAGAAAGGAGACTTTGTTTTTTTAACCACCCAAAAAAGTATATGAAGTAATACATATATTAACTAGCTCAATTTAGCCATTCCACAATGTATATATATTTCAAAACAAGTGTACATGATGAACATATACAATTAAGAAAAAAAAAACAGAGGAGCTCCTCCTCTAGAGCTTTGAGTAGCACTCTTAAGACATCATCTTCTGGGGTCTTACTGAATGCAAAAGATGTTTAGCTGGACTCTTCCATTCTGGTTGGTCAGAATTCCAATGTTTCTGTGTATGTTTCCAGTGACCTTTGGCACCCTTATTCATCTCACAGACGTCCAGTGGCTGTTCTTTGCCAAGCCTCACAGAGTTTCACTCTGCACATGGCTACTAAATTTTTTACCAAAGACTCAAGGGCTCTCCAGTGCTGATTAATAGAACTACTTCTTTGAACAACTCCTTGCTCTCTGGTACCTTGCTCCACCAATCCCAGCTGTCACACCAGCCCTATAAGCCAGTCTCTGGGATTTTGCTTTTGTGTTTTCTTTGTAAAAACACTGCTTTTTGTTTGGGCTCTACTTTCCTATGTTACTGTTTAGACAGTGTTCCCAGACAGAAAAATGGGAAGAATGGCAAGATTACCTTATGTGTTTCCCTTTCTTTGAAGTATCACTGCCTTTTTATGTCTTCTGTCAAATGCATGAATAGGGTTGCTTCATGTAGTTCATTCAATTTTATAATTGTTTATGGCAAAAGGGTAACTTTAATATCTTTTACTCTGTGATGGCTATAACTGGAAGTCCTATTAATGCCTTTTTAAATTAAAAATAGCATTGCCAATAAAACCTTAATTTCCACATATCAAAAGTCAAGCAAAGGAAACCAGTAAGTAGTAAAATAAAAATGTGGGCCAAGGGTGTGAGCAGACTCATATAATTTCCCATTAGTTTAATTTTCTTAGAATAAAAAAAATTCCAAGAGTCATATCATTTCTTGTTCATTTTCATTTCTCACTGACAGCTCTTCATTCTTTCCTAATCAAAGCCTAATTTTGCATTCAACTTCGAGTAGATGATTTATGATGAGTCAACTATGCCAATAATGATGCTTCTACTTCACTTTGTCAGATACTCAATCCCCCAGCCTCCCATAGAGCTGGAAGTGATCATATGGCAGTGTTTTGTTCAATGAGACATATAGGAAAGTTTGTCAGGGATCTCCTTAAAAGGTTCTTATTTTCTTAATAAAAGGAATAGGTGAAGGCTGGTCCATTTCCTGTCTTGAATGTGGGTCTCTTCTGACAGTAATATATATGAAAATGAAGAGTTCACACTCTAATTATACCAAAGGAGGAGAAACGAAAGAGCCTGGGTCCATAATGACATCACTAAGCAACTAAACCAATACAGCAACTGTCTGCCTTCTGGAAAAATAAAATTTATTTGTTTAAGCCACTCTAAGTTTTTTATTTCTTATAATAGAAAGCATTTCTGACTAATTAATGCACACACCATTTGTTCTTTAGACTAACAAGAGTTTGCATATAAGATGTAGCTAGTTTTTAAATAGAATATTAGAAGAAAGGTGTTAGAATAGAAGCTACATTCTTTTGAAGCCTTTGGACCAATTGGGTTTTCTTTAGTGTCTATTAAATGCACACCTCCCTTATATCACCCTATAGATTGCAAACTTCCTTGTAGCTAGAGATCTTCTGTTTTAAATATGGGTCTAAGCACTTCTGGGAGTTCAAATTAGCTTGCTGATATACTCTATTTCTAGATGTTCTATAAGTTATCTCTGTTATCTAGGTATTCTTTGACTCCATTAGGAACAAGGACCCTAAACACCTAAAACATTTTTCTCCCCACAGAAATGAGTTTGCTGGTAAGACAAACAAGCACAGGGATGGTCATTGTCTTACGTTCACATTCTCTGACGTCCAAGTTGAACTGCTGTAATGCTCCCAAGGTAAGCTGCCGCACTTCAGCTTCCAACAAAAGTTGCATCAAGGATGTAGCTAAATGCTTGCAAGCTGACATACACGCTGTCTGGGCCACCTTTCCCTGAAACACAAGATTGTAAATCATAAAGTTAATGAATCTAACATAAATTAAAATAAAATTTCAACAAAACTTAAAATCACTTGTTTTTCTATTAGGAATTTCCCTAAGGTTCTCGTCATCATAATACCCTTCCATTCAAATAATCTTGGAATTAACATCTGATGGCAATCATCTTATATAATAGCTCCATCACCATCAGTAGCTGTAACACTAAGGTGAAATTCACAAAGCCCAGTTATTTAATCAAGAATTACTTCTTTTCTAAATTGAAAGCAGACAAACAATATTTGAAATCTTAAGTAAGAAACAATATTCTACAATATTGTAGAATACAATATTCTACAGAGAATAAATTTCAGAAACTTCCTTCCAAGTTAAAAAATTCTTAAAAATCAAATGTGAACAATAATCCCTACTGTATCTA
This sequence comes from Rhinopithecus roxellana, assembly GCF_007565055.1. NCBI lineage: Eukaryota > Metazoa > Chordata > Mammalia > Primates > Cercopithecidae > Rhinopithecus > Rhinopithecus roxellana. Next base: position 25,717,545 of record NC_044565.1, read on the forward strand.
GAAACAGTGTTTACTGCTTTATGATTTAACACATATAAAATGAAAATAATTATGGCCACGCGCAGTGGCTCACGCCTGTAATCCCAGCACTTTGGGAGGCCGAGGTGGGTGGATCACGAGGTCCGGAGATCGAGACTATCCTGGCTAACACGGTGAAACCCCATCAAACCCCGTCTCTACTAAAAATACAAAAAATTAGCCAGGTGTGGTGGCGGGCTTCTGTAGTCCCAGCTACTTGGGAGGCTGAGGCAGGAGAATGGCATGAACCCGAGAGGTGGAGCTTGCAGTAAGCCAAGATCACGCCACTGTACTCCAGCCGGGGGACAGAGTGAGACTCCGTCTCAAAAAAAAAAAAAAAAAAAAAAAGAAAAGAAAATAATTATTTAAAACAAAAAGATTACCTGAAAAAAATAATTGAGGGAATGCATTTTGTTTTCTTAGAAAATACTGAGATTTATGAATATAAACTCTAGGTCAATTTTGAAAATATGGATTTTAAAATTAATATTTTAGTGTCTTCTTTAAAAGATTCAAAGTACTCTACATTTAGTGAATTATATAAATTTCATATCTGTTATTTATCATCTTTTTCAAAAGACAGGATGATATATGTTTTAAAAAGACTCTGATCAATTTAGTGAATCATCCTTCTTTTTTGAAATTATAAAATCTTTCAGCCATACAGAAAAATACAGAATCATAAGATGAATACTTATGTATCCCCTAAACATTACAAATACAGTTCAAGCCCCTGTGTGACCTCCTAAATCATTTTCCTCCCACTCCCCAGAGATGACCATTATTGGTATTAGGCATCCCATTTGTTTTTTAAAAGTACTATTATGACAAGTATATAACCAGAAACAATATGTTGTATTATTTTACATATTTTGAAACTTTCTATAATATTATGTAGGTCCTTCTGCAACTTCCTTTTTCAGTTGAATATTATGAATGTTAAAATTTTGAAGTGTATTGCATCTAGTTGTAGTTTATTCCTTTAATTGTTCCATAGTATTCCTTTTTGGAAGTATACCACAATTTATTTGGCCATTCCTCTTATGCTGGATATTTAGGTTATTTCTTTTTCTTTCTTTCTTTTTGTTTTGGCTAGTAGAAACACAGTAAGTCAGTTCTAGTAAGAGATCATGAAAATGCAAGAGCATGACTACAGTGTCCATTTTATATGTTTTTTCATATGTTATACTGGGTCAGTATGATTCTAGCAGGCTTTAAACAGAAAAACTATAAACAAAAAATATCATAATACATTTTAAAACTTACATAATTTTATATACTTTGGATAATTTCTTTGGAATTACTTTTTGAAGCTACTAGGATGAGGGGTATGAAGACTGTGATCCATAATGCATATGCTTGTATGTAAAGACAAACACAAGTGAAAGCTAGACTCCCAAATATCTGGTTAAATGACTCTGCTTATGGTATGTTCTGATTTACATTGTCCCTAGATATTTCGTAGAGTATTACTTCATTGCATAATCACCAACACTTTTATAAGTTTTTCTGCTAATTTTTCTACTAATTAAACAAAAGATATTTTATGGATTTTATGTCTTTGATTACTTTGTGGAATTGAATATTTTCTAAATTTGTATTTATTTGACTAAAATCTTATTTGTAGCATAAAAAATAATGATGACCTATTTTAGCATACAGACTATACATTTTCCTCATCTTTATGGTTTCATCTGTATTTTCTGATGGGCCACACTCTGGATGATTTAAAACAACAAACGAGTTAATTTAGAGATCAAGTAGAACAGATATAATCGAGGCAAAAACAAATTCTAAAGAGAAAAGTCATATCATAAAAGAAATCCACATTAAATTACTTGGTTTTAATTAAACCCACTAGAGACCTAAGACAGGCACCTCCAAAGAAAAACAGGGTTCAACATAATGGTCAGGCTATGCCCACTGTGAACTTTCAGAGGGGACAAACGTGTGAGACCAGCACAACTTACTGAACATTATTCCCCATGGCTTGCTTTTGTCAACTTTGTTGAAGATCAGATAGTTGTAAGTGTGTGGAATTATTTCTGGGCTCTCTATTCCATTCCATTGGTCTATGTGTCTGTTTTTATTCCATTGGCCTATGTGTCTGTTTTTATACCAGTACCATGCTGTTTCGGCTACTGTAGCCCTGTGGTATAGTTTGAAGTCAGGTAACGTGATGTCTCCAGCTTTGTTCTTTTTGCTTAGGATTGCCTTGGCTATTCAGAGTCTTTTTTGGTTCTATATAAATTTTTAAATAGTTAATTTCTAGTTCTATGAAGAATGTTATTGATAGTTTGATAGGAGCAGCAATGAATCTGTAAATTGCTTTGAGCAGTATCGCCATTTTAACTATATTGCATCTTCCTACTCAGGAATATGGAATGTTTTACCATTTTTTGTGTCATCTCTGATTTATTTGAGCAGTGTTTTATACTTCTCATTGTAGAGTTCTTTCATGTCCCTGGTTAGCTGTATTTCCAGGTATTTTATTCTTTTTGTGGCAATTGTGAATGGGATTGGGTTCCTGATTTAGCTCTCCACTTTGGTGCTATTGGATGCTATTGATGTGGATTGGGTTCCTGATTTAGCTCTCCACTTTGGTGCTATTGGATGCTATTGATGTACAGGAATGCTACTGATTTTTGTACATTGATTTTGTATCCTGAAACTTTGCTGAAGTTGTTTATTAGCTCAAGGAGCTTTTAAGCAGAGTAGCCATATATAGAAGATTGGAATCAGACTCCTTCCTTATGCCATATACAAAAATCAACACAAGATGGATTAAAGACTTAAATGTAAAACCTAAATCTATAAAAACCTTGGAAGATAACCTAGTAAACACCTTTCTGGACAAGGGAACTGGCAAAGATTTCATGACGAAGACCCTAAAAGCAATTGCAACAAAAGCAAAAACTGAAAAATGGGATCGAATTAAACCTAAGAGCTTCTGCACAGCAAAATAAACTATCAATAGAGAAAACAGAAAACCTACAGAATGGAAGAAAATATTTACAAACTATGCATCTGACAAAGGTCTGATATCCACAATCTATAAGGAACTTAAACAAATGTACAAGCAAATAAACAAACAAAACCCCTTAAAAAGTAGGCAAAGGACATAAACAGCCACTATTCAAAAGAAGTCATACATGTGGCCAACAAGCATATGACAAAATGCTCAATATCACCAATCATTAGAGAAATGTAAATCAAAACCAAAAGGAGATATCATCTCATACCATTCAGAATGGCTATTAGAAAAAAAAAAAAAAACATTAAAAAAAAAACAGATGCTGGCAAGGTTGCAGAGAAAGAACACTTATACACTGCTGGTCAGAGTGTAAATTAGTTCAGCCATCGTGGAAAGCAGTGTGGTGATTCCTCAAAGAACTAAAAACAGAGTACCCATCAACCCAGCAATCCTACTATTGAATATATAACCAAATGAATATAAATTGTTCTACCATAAAGATACACGCACACGTATGTTCACTGCAGCACTATTCACAATAGCAAAGTCATGGAATAAACCAAAATGCCCATCAACAGTAGACTGAATTAAAAAATTAGGTACCTATACACCACGGAATACTACACAGCCATAAAGAAAGAATGAGATCATGTTCTTTGCAGCAACATGGAAGGCACTGGAGACCTTTATACTTAGCAAACTAAAGCAGGAACAGAAAACCAAATGCCTCAGGTTCTCACTTATAAGCAGGAGCTAAATAAAGAGAACACATGGTCACAAAGAGGGGAATAACAGATGCTAGGGCGTGCTTGAGGGTGGAAGATGAGATAAGTGAGAGATCAGAAAAAATACCTATCAGGCACTATGCTTACTACCTGGGTGACGAGATAATCTGTACACCAAACCCTCATGATATGAGTATACCTATATAACAAACCTGCCTGTATACTCCTAAACCTAAAAGTTAAAAGAAAACCAACAAAAAATGAAAACAAACAAAAAAAGGTGTGAGACTCTATAGCTTTTCAACAGTGAGAGTGGGAATAGAGTGAATGAATGAAGCAAGACTAAAGGAGATGCCCAGAGACAGCATAGCAGATCAGAAATCAGAGAAAAGGTTAAGAAACTGCCATCTCTTGGGAAATACTACACACCAGATGTGCTACACTTAGGCACTTGATATATTTATGTAATCCTCACAATTACCCCCCCAAAATTGGTATTATTCTTTTCTTGTACATAAATAAACTAAGACTCAATGAACTTAAGAAATTTAGACAAACTCATACAATTATTAGGTACTTCTACCCAATTCTTTTTTTTTTTTTTTTTTTTTGAGACGGAGTCTTGCTCTGTTGCCCAGGCTAGAGTGCAGTGGCACGATCTGGGCTCACTGCAAGCTCTGCCTCCCGGATTCATGCCATTCTCCTGCCTCAGCCTCCGGAGTAGCTGGAACTACAGGCACCCTCCACCATGCCCGGCTAATTTTTTTTGTATTTTTAGTAGAGACGGGATTTGACGTCTTAGCCAGGATGGTCTCGATCTCCTGACCTCGTGATCCACCCGCCTCAGCCTCCCAAAATGCTGGGATTACAGGCGTGAGTCACCGCGGTCTACCCAATTCTTAATCTGTGTCGTTCCACAGATATATCTAGGTAATACATCACCTAAAATGAAGTTATGTATTATAATGTGTCAGTGTATTACACTGAAACAGTTGGGCTAAACAGTTCCAGAAAATAACAGGGGGAAAAGGTGGTGGTAGTTCAGGAGCCAATTCTTCAAATGCAGAGTATCTGCTGGGTCATACTTTTTAACTTGTGGCCTAACATCCTTATCTAGAGCAAGATAGACACTTAAAGGACCTACTAAGCTGAACACTGAGATGATAAGAAAATCAAAGAGTTAAAAGCCCAATAAAGTCAGAGGCTGAGAAAACAGCATTTGAAAGTCTTGTTTTAGTGGCCAATAGAGACTGACAAGGAGAACCAAAGGTGACTGGGTAAAATGAAAATAGGATTGTTGGCCAGGCACGGTGGCTCAAGCCTGTAATCCCAGCACTTTGGGAGGCCGAGACGGGCGGATCACGAGGTCAGGAGATCGAGACCATCCTGGCTAACACGGTGAAACCCCGTCTCTACTAAAAAATACAAAAAACTAGCCAGGCGAGGTGGCAGGCGCCTGTAGTCCCAGCTACTCGAGTGGGTGAGGCAGGAGAATGGCATGAACTCGGGAGGCGGAGCTTGCAGTGAGCCGAGATCCTGCCACTGCACTCCAGCCTGGGCGACAGAGCAAGACTCTGTCTCAAAAAAAAAAAAAAAAAAAAAAAAAAAGGATTTTTCAGGGTCAGAAAATATCAAGTTTGAATTTTTGTCTTTATCATTTGCTAGCTGTATAATTTTGGTAAGCTATTTTATGCTTCTGACTCAATACTCATCTCAACATATTAAATCACATTAACTTTAACATTAACATGAAATATAGACTTGGTTTTCAAGACTGTATCAATATATATCAATCTGCTGCGTGCAATGGTTCACGCCTGTAATCTCAACACTTTGGGAGGTCGAGGCACGTGGATCACATGAGGCCAGGAGTTCAAGACTAGCCTGGTCAACATGGTGAAAGCTTGTCTCTACTAAAAATACAAAAATTAGCTCTCTATTGATAGATACAGATCAAAGATGGAAGATCTCAAATATCTATCAATAGCTAAACACATACATGTTATGTTACTCTGACATACTAGATTATTTAATTGCCCTCCAACCATTTTCCAAACTACTTTTTCTCAAGCTAGTTCTTTATTTCCAAACAAAACTATAGTTGCAGAAATGTATGGCTTCATTGTTAAATATTTTTCTTTTTCTTTTTTCTTTTTTTTTTTTTTTTTTGAGACAGACTCTCACTCTGTTGCCCAGGCTGGAGTGCAGTGGTGCCATCTCAGCTCACTGCAACCTCCGCTTCCTGGGTTCAAGCAATTCTCTGCCTCAGCCTCCCAAGTAGCTGGGAGGTGCCCGCCACCACACCCGGCTAATTTTTTTGTATTTTTAGTAGAGACAAGGTTTCACCATCTTGGCAGGCTAGTCTTGAACTCCTGATCTCGTGATCCACCTGCCTTGGCCTCCCAAAGTGCTGGGACTACAGCCATGAGCAACAGTGCCTGGCCTGTTAAATATTTTTCTAGTCCTAGAAAATTTGGAGCTTTGCTAATTCACAGTCCATCTCCACTCTCTCTCATTTCTGCTATCCATTAAAATGCTGTTCATAGGCTTTCTAAGAAAGAATAAACACAGACTCAAGCAATAACAAACAATTAAAAGGCAATAAAAATTGGTGGTTTCACCCTTTTCATTAAGTATTCTTAATATGATGCTGACTCATATTAAGAAGCTTACAGCCAAAATCTATAGGACAATGTATGAATTTGGAACATAAGAAAACCTAATCTGACAAAATTTCCTATAAAATTGTCATCAATTGTCCTATAAAATTGTACCTCTAGGAACAATTTCAAGTCAGTCATAACTATGTATAGGCTATTATACCTTATGAAACTATGTAAATACCAGGGCAAAGAGACTGCACAATAATAAAGACAGAATGTCGGACAAGAGGGAAAATGAGCTATCACATCATATTTTGAACATATGAAAAATCTGTGATTCGGGGAGGTTTGGGACACAAGGTCTTGCAACTAATTCTATAGGCAAAATCATGCTGCCTTTCAATGCATTTGTAGTATTTATGCACTCCAAGACAGTCAATAAATATCAACTATAAGAAATGAAAGTCAACTATGAAAGCATTTAAGTAGTTTATACTATTTCTCAATCTGGTTACAATAACTTTTTGTAAGATTTGAGAAGGGCAGAGGAGTAAACCTGTAAGAAAATTCATGTTAATTCAAAAGTCCAGATATTATCATAGCGATAACCAAAACTAGGCCTAAGTTAAGACTCATAAAAATTCTCTTTTTATTTTTACCACGTAACTCTTTGGTAGCCAAATCAACTCATTTCCTTAAAAATATGCCCCAGATTCATATTCTGTAATTAAAATCACCCTCTTTAATTCCTACTCTTTCCCTATTTACTGTCTTGCATGTTCAACTTATACCATAACACTTTGTATTGGAAGATACATGCACTGTTATTTCACGAATGTACATTAACTTAAAAGGTACATAGTTTGCTCTTGAGACAAATGAAAATGGAAACAACATACCAGAACTTATGGGAGGCATAAAAGAGCAGTGTTAAAAGGAACGTTTACAGCAATAAATGCCTACATCAAAAAAGACGGAAGATCTCAAATAAACAACCTAATATTATACCTCAAATGAACTAGAAAAACTAAGAATAAACTAAGCCCAAAGTGAGTACAAAGAAGGAAATAATAAAGATCACAGCAGAAATAAATAACATAAAACTAGAAAAACAATAGAAAAGATCAACAAAATTAAGAGTTGGCTTTTTGAAAAAGAAAACAAAATCAACAAACTTTTTAACTATACTAAGAAAAAGAGAGATGACTCAAATAAATAAAACAGAAATGAAAAGGAGGCATTAAAGTTAAGTATACAGAAATACAAATGATCATAAGAGACTACTATGAACAAATACACACCAACAAATTGGATATCCTAAAATAAATACATAAATTCCTAGACATACAAACTACCAAGATTGAATCATGAAGAAATAAAAAATCTAAAGAGACAAATAATGACTAAAGAACAATTGAATCATTGATCAAAACATTCTACAAAAGAAAAGGCCAGAACCTGATGGCTTCACTGGTGAATTCCACTAAACATCTAAGTAAAAACTATTACCAATCCTTCTCAAACTCTTCAAAAAAAAACTGAAGAGGAAGGAAAACCTCCAAACTAATTTTATGAGCCCATCATGATCCTGATACCAGATAAAGATAATACCAAAAAAGGAAAATTATAGGTCAATTATAACTAATAAACATAGATGTAAAAATCCTCAGCAAAATACTAATAAACTGAATTAAATAGCACATTAAAAGGAACATTTACCACGATCAAGTGGGATTTATCTCTGGGATGAATGAATGGTTCAACATATGCAAATCAGTAAGTGGGACACATCACATTAACACAATGAAGGACAAAAACTACATGATCATCTCAATAGATGCAGAAAAGGCATTTGAAAAAACTCAACATCCTTTCATGATAAAAAAAAGCTCTCAACAAATTAGGTATAGAAGGAATGTAACTTAATACATTAAAAGCCATATATGACAGTCCTATAGCTAATATCATACACAAAAGAGAAAAGCTGAAATCATTTTTTTTTTTTTAAGATTAGGAACAAGACAGGGGTGTGTACTCTCATCATTTCTAATCAACACAGTTCTGGAAGTGCTAGCCAGGGTAGTTAGTCAAGAGAAAGAAATTAAAAGCATCCAAATTGAAAATGAAGTTAAATTGTTCACCGACTGTTTGAAAAATAAATATGATCTTGAGAGGTGAAGCTGGCTGGACTTCTGGGCAGGTGGGGACTTGGAGAACTTTTCTGTCTAGCTAAAGGATTGTAAACACACCAATCAGTGCTCTGTGTCTAGCTAAAGGTTTGTAAACGCACCGATCAGCACTCTGTAAAAACGCACCTATCAGTGCTCTATGTCTAGCTAAAGGTTTGTAAACACACCAATCAGCCCTCTGTAAAAACGCACCAATCAGCACTCTGTGTCTAGCTAAAGGTTTGTAAACGGACCAATCAGCACTCTGTAAAATGGACCAATCAGCAGGACGTGGGTGGGGCCAAATACGGGAATAAAAGCTGGCCACCCGAGCTAGCAGTGGCAACCCGCTCGGGTCCCCTTCCACACTGTGGAAGCTTTGTTCTTTCACTCTTTACAATAAATCTTGCTGCTGCTTACTCTCTGGGTCTGCACTACCTTTGTGAGATGTAACACTCACTGCGAAGGTCTGCAGCTTCACTCCTGAAGTCAGTGAGACCACGAAACCACTGGGAGGAACAAACAACTCTGGACGCACCACCTTTAAGAGCTGTAACACTCACTGCGAAGGTCTCTGGCTTCACTCCTGAAGTCAGCAAGACCATGAACCCACCAGAAGGAAGAAACTCCGACACATCTGAACATCTGAAGGAACAAACTCTAGACACACCATCTTTAAGAACCGTAACACTCACTGCGAGGGTCTGCGGCTTCATTCTTTAAGTCAGTGAGACCAGGAACCCACTGAAAGGAACCAATTCCGGACACAATCGTATATAGAGAGAACTCTAAAAATTCCACCAAAAACTGTGAGAACTAATAAATTCAGTAAAGTTGCAGGATACAAAATAAACATGCAAATATCAGTTGTGTTTCTATACACTAACAACAAACTATCTGAAAAAGGAATCAAGCAAAAAAATCCCACTTATGACAACTATTTAAAAAACTATTTTAAAAATTTAGCTAAAGAGATGAAATATTTGTATAATTAAAAGTATAAAACAATACTAAAAGAAATTTAAGAAGACACAAATAAACGTATCATGTTCGTGAATTGAAGGAATTAATATTGTTAAAATGTCCATTCTACCCAAAGTGATCTACAAACTCAATGCAACCCTTATCACAATACCAATGACTTTTTTCAAATAAATAGAATAAATAATGCTAAAATTCATATGGAACCACAAAAGACCCCAAAAGCCAAAGCAATCTTTTACAGAAATAATGAAGATGGAGTTGTCACACTACTTGATTTCAAAATCCAATACAAATCTAATCAAGACAGTATGGCACTGGTGCAAAAATAGATACACAGACCAATAGAACAGAACCAGAGCACCATAATAAATCCATACATTTATGGTCAAAAAATTTTTGATAAAGATACCAACAACACACAATGGGGAAAAGACTCTTCAATAAATGGTGCTGAGAAAACTAGATATCCACATGTATAAGAATGAAATTAGTCCCTCATCTCACATTGTAAACAAAAAATAATTCAAAATAGATTAAAGACTTAAACATAAGACCTGAAACTATGAAACTACTAGAAAAATATAGAGAAAAGGCTCCATGACTTTGATCTGTACAATGACTTTTTTTTGTATATGACCACAAAAGTACAGGCAACAAAAATAAAAACAGACACATATGATTACATCCAACTAAAAAGCTTCAGGACAGCAAAGGAAATAATCAAAAGTGTGAAGAGAACCTACAGAATGGGAGAATATACTTGCAAACCACACATCTGATAAGGTGTTAACATCCAAAATATATAAGGAACTCAAACTCAATGACAAGAAAACAAATAAACTGATTACAAAATGGGCAAAGGATCTGAATAGACATTTCTCAAGAGAAGACACATGAATAGCCAAGACGTATATGAAAACATGTGCAACATCACTAGTCATCAGAAAAATGCAAATTAAAACCACAATAAGATACCACCTCTCATTTGTTACAATGAATATTATCAATAAGACAAAAGGTAACAAGTGTTGGTGAGAATGTGGAGAAGAGTGAACCTTTGTAAACTGTTGGTGGAAATGTAAATTAGTATAGCTATTATTGAAAACAGTATGGAAGTTCCTCACAAAATTTAAAATAGTATTACTATGTGATCCAGCAATCCTACTACTGAATATATACCCAAAGGATATGAAATGAGCATGTCAAAAAGACACCTGCACTCCCATGGTCATTGGAGCATTATTCACAATAGCCAAGATATGGAGATTACCTATTGTCCATCAGTGGATGAATGTAAAAAGAAAATCTGATGTGTATATATATATATATGTGTGTGTGTGTGTGTATATATATATGTGTGTGTGTATACATATATATATACACACACACACATACAGTGGAACACCATTCAGTCTTTTTTTTTTTTTTAGACAGAGTCTTGCCCTGTCACCCAGGCTGGAGTGCAGTGGCACGATCTCGGCTAACTGAGATCTCTTCATCCTGGGTTCAAGCAATTCTCCTGCCTCAGCCTCCTCAGTAGCTGGGACTACAGGCGTGCAAAACTACGCCCAGTTAATTTTTGTATTTTTAGTAGAGATGGGGTTTCACCATGTTAGCCAGACTGCTCTTGAATTCCTGACCTCAAGTGATCCGCTCACCTCAGCTTCCCAAAGTGTTGGGATTACAGGTGTAAGCCACTGCACCTCGTACCATTCAGTCTTATATTGTATACTTGAAAATTCATAAGAGTAGTTTTAAGTGTTCTGCATTAAAAAAGGATAAGTATGTGAGGTAATGCACATATTAAATACCTTGGTTTAGCTATTCCATAATACATACATTTATACAACATCATATTGTACATCAAAAATATACACAATTTTTATTAGTTGATATGGTTTTAATCTGTGTCCCCACTAAATATCATGTTGAATTGTAAAAAATTGAGAAAAAAATTTTTTATCTTTCCTACATATTTTTCATTTCCGGTATTATTTGCTCCTCTATGTAGATGCAAGCTTCCATTTTATATTAATTCTGAAAAACTTAATTCGATATTTCCTGAAATTCACGTCATCTGTCAATAAATTCCCTCAGCTTTTGATTGTCCAAAAAAGTCATTATTACACCATAATTTTTTGCTGACTATAAGATTCCTCGGTGATGGTTCTTTTTCATTCTTTCAGCATTTTAATCGTGTTATTTCACTATCTTCTGGTTTGCATAGTTTCTGACAAAAAAGAAGTATCTAGTCATTTCATCACTTTTTCTCTTTATGTACTGTGTATTTTTTCTCTAGTTGCTTCTAAGATTTTCTTTTCATCAGTTTTTCAGCAAGTTTTTTTTTTATCAACTTTCAAAAAATTTTAGTCACTATTTCTTCAAATACTTTACCTATTCTTCCTTCCTTTCCTCTTTTTCCGAGAAGGCAGTTAGACATACTATCTGTCCCACAAGAATCTGAGGTTCAGGAAAAATTATTCCTCCATTGAATTGCTTGAACCCGGCAGGCAGAAGCTGCAGTCAGCCGAGATCACTCCACCGTACTCCAGCCTGGGTGACAGAGCGAGACTCCATCTCAACAACAAAAAAAGATTCTTCCTCCATTAATTCTCCTTCTGTACTTCAGTTTGCATGATTTCCATTGCTGTGTCTTTTAAGTTCTCCAAACTTATTTTCTATAGTTGCTAATTTCTATTAATACAATTCAGTGTAATTTTCATTTTAGACATTACATTTTTGTTATTAGAAGATCCATTTGATTCCTTTTTGTATAACTTCTATTACTCTCATTGTATTTACTTTAAATATTGAATATATTGAGCATGTGTGTATAAGCATATAAGCATTTTTAAAGCATTTACCTTCTAATTCTGTCACTTCTGTCATATTTGGATATTTATATGAACTGATTTTCTTCTGTGTTATGGATCACATTTTCCTGCCTCTTGGCATATCTTGTAAATTTTTGTTGAATACTGGATATTGTGAATGTTGTTGTTGAACATCAGTATTTTGTTAAATTTCCTTAAGGAGTGCTGGGCTTTGTTATGGTAAACAATTAAGTTACTTCTAGATCAGTGTGAAATTTTAAAGCTTACTGGTATACACTTTTATGCAGAGATCAGAATTATCTTTTATCTAGAGGCCCAATACTATACTATTAGGTCCAGGACTAATGCTACTTTAGACCCATGACTAGCCTCTCATTGCTGTCTCTGCTGTATGCTTCAGTTCAGTGGTGCCTTTCCCTCCTTACAGGTTGTAATTTGAACATTCCCCCCACCTCTTTGTTTGAGTTCTGGCAATTGTGCTTAGCTTCTGTACCCTCACAATTTGATGGTTTGTTTGTTTGTTTGTTTGTTTGTCTGACCTCATGGACTTTTCGCCCTATACATTAATAACTTAGTATTCAGCCAAAGCCTCAAAATAATCTCAATGCAAGGTTATTCTTCCCAAAACTTTTTTCATTTCCAAACTGCTGCCTAGCAAATTTCAGTTTTTTTATCCCCAAACTCCAGTCATTGTCTTCTTACCAGTACTGTTATGCTCTGCCTGGGTTCACCCTTTCTTGCACTGCAATTTTACAAAGTATTTCTAGGAGACTGCTGGGTTTACACTTCATTTGTTGGTCTTCTCTCATGGATCACTGTCCTGCACTTCCTGCTGTATGGTATTTAAAAAGAGTTGTTTCATTTATTTTGTACGATATTCTAGATGTTTATGGTTGAGATCAAGTCTGGTACTAGCTATTATACCATGGCCAGTAGTGGCCACCTCAACATTTTTTAAAATATATTTTCACTGAGTACTGAAGTGTGCATTGGCAGTTTTGTTTTCTTTTGGAATTTTATACACTTCATTCTATTGTCCTCTGGACTTCATCATTTTTATACAAAGTCAGTCATAATTCTTACAGTTTTTCCCATGAATGTGTCCTTGTTCTCTGGCTGTTTATAAGACTTTTTTCTTTAATATTGGCAATCTGACCATTATGTGCCTAGGTTTTCTTTAAGTTTTCTTTAAGTTTATCCTGTGTGGGCTGCTGAGCTTCCAGAATCTGTGGATTGATGCATTTCTTCAGATACAGAAAATTATCAAGTACTCTTAAGTATAAAATTCTTTAAGTACTGCTTTGTATCATTCTCTTTCTCTCTTCTCCTTCTGGGACTCCAAGTACAAGCATTTAAAACCTTTCAACTGTGTTCCACCTATCTCATATGTTCCATTCCATTCGTAAAATTAAAAATAAAATTTTTAGGGCTGGGCATAGTGGTGCACACCTGTAATCCCAGCTACTTGGAAAGCTAAGGTGGAGGATCCTGTGAGCCCAGGAGTTCAAGTCCAGCCTGAGCAACATAGTGAGACTCACATCTCTTTTAATACTCTGTGTGTTTCAGTTTGGGTGTTTTCTACAGACCTGTATTTGAGTTCACTAATCTTGAATTCTGCTTCGTTGAGTCTGTTTTTAAACCCACTCACTACATTTTTAAAAATTCATGTAATGAGCTCTTATCACAGATTTTATATTTTGCTATTCTAGAATACATATTTCATTCCTTTTTTAAAATCTTGATTTATAATTTAATGGCTGTGCAGGTTCTGGTTCCTCATTTCTGCTGCTCATGGGCCTGCTGCTCTGGGGTCAGGGTTTTCTGTTCAAAGGCATGGATACGCAAGAGCTTTTCAGTTGGGCATGCATTCATCAGCTGGTATCCCTGAAGCAGTGGCTTACCCTTGGACTTGGCCAATATACCGGGACTAAGAAGCTGTATGTGCAACAGCTGAGCTTTATGTCTTCTACCTCCATGTCTCTGGGTTCTGTGGCAGCTTCCCCTGGAGGTCTTCAGTGCTAGGTTCCATAATGGCAGTCCAGCTGGGGCAGCTGCCCAGTGAGGATTGAACCACATCTCACACCCTAGCCACAGTCCACATGTCATTCTTAATCTCAATTCAAATAAGTCATCTTTTGATACATTTTTGTCTATTATTTCCCCTGTTTTAACATGTTAGTCATAGCTATTTTGAAGTCTTTGCTAATGTCAATATCTGGATCAGCTCATGATCTGCTTCTATTGACTATTTAAACCTTTGATTTTAGGTCAGTTTTCTCCACTTACTAGTACCTTAGAAAATTTTGTTTTGTGTGGCATACATTGCAGATAAAGTGGTATAGAGACTAGATTATCTGATCAGCCTCAGCAGAGTTTCAAGTTTTGCTCTAGGAGAGAGTCAAATTATGTTTTTTTGGTTTTCTTTTTTTTTTTTTTTTTGGTAGACAAAGTCTCACCCTGTCACCAGGCTGGAGTGCAGTGGCGTGATCTCAGCTCACTGCAGCCTCTACCTCCCAGGTTCAAGCAATTCTCCTGCCTCAGCCTCCTGAGTAGCTGGGACTATAAGCACACACCACCATGCCTGGCTAATTTTTGTATTTTTTTAGTAGAGACGGGGTTTCACCATATTGGCCAGGCTGGTCTCGAACTCCTGACCTCGTGATCGACCTGCCTTGGCCTCCCAGAGTGCTGGGATTACAGGTGTGAGTGACCGCATCTGACCGAAGATTTTTTGGGGGGGTTTCTTCTCCATGTTTTCTCTTCTCTTTGGTATTCTGCTTATCTAAATCCTATACTTACAGACATCCAAAACATTGATCCCTTCTTTCACTTAGCAATAATGTAATTTTATATTTTCTCCAGGTTTTTATGTTTGTTTATGATTAGAGGATAAAACTGATACTATGGTATCACAATTAGAACCCAAAATGAATCTTTTTAATTTACTAAATTTATATGAAACCAGAAGAAAACTATAATAGATATTTAAAGAATTTCTTTCTGGCCAAGAATCTTCTATGCTTTAGTCTTGATTTCCATTGTCATCTTGGCAAACATTTTTGCTTTATTTACAAAATGCCTATATATGTGTGTCTTTAAACCCAAATGTACAGTAAAGGATAAAGGGTGTAGCCATTAATCAATGCATGCCCAATTCAAAACAACAGTAAAACCACCAGCACACGCCTAATGTATTCTACTGCCAAGGACTAATAATAATGTCAGAGCAAAACCAAAGAAAAAAATATATATAAAGATAAATAGAAAAATTACAGATGTGTGGTTTAATAAAACCAATATACACTTTAAATGTGATGCTCTGGGACACTGACTTTAACCTTTGTCTCAATTTCCTTATCTGCCAAACAGAATTATTATAATAGTTAAATAAAAATAAATCTTATGTAGCATTTTTAATATAGTACTTGGATTATATGTTAAGTACTTAGTCAATATCTTCTGATATATTATAACTTTTATTCCTATGATTCTATATAGTAAATAATTGAAAATGACATTAGGTATATTTGCTTAAAATGTAAGTATTTTATGAATGTATCATATTTTACAAAGTATATCTTTTATAGTCATATGACT
The DNA here is from genome assembly GCF_007565055.1 of Rhinopithecus roxellana. NCBI lineage: Eukaryota > Metazoa > Chordata > Mammalia > Primates > Cercopithecidae > Rhinopithecus > Rhinopithecus roxellana. Next base: position 25,733,448 of record NC_044565.1, read on the forward strand.
TTCTTTTTTTAAATCAAATAATTTTGTATGTGCAAAACAGTGGAAAATGTATTTCCTGTTCTGAAGCAAATCAAGGAGAACATGCAATTAAGTGCTAAATTGAGCATAATAACCCCTAAGCCCTATACAACTTTAGCTGAAAAAAAGTTATGAGGGCACAACAGTCAGAGATGGTTTCACAAAAATGGTGGGGCTTGCTGGGTGACCCTCATTAGATACCAACAACAATGACATGGGAATATTTTTAAGTGGCTTAAAAATTGAAATGGAGGTAATATAAAGTATCCTAAAAATAACAAATATTACTACTATATAAACCTCCGTAGAATGAGAATTACTTGTAATGAAAAATAAAAACCCTTCCTTTCTCTTTCCTCAACCCTGTTCAGGTTAAAGGTTAACTTTATCAAGTCATCTCATTAACAAAGACATGTCTTTGAAGGTATTCAGTCTTTGCTATGCTTAACGTTTCACCAGGCTACAACCAAGATGCCAAAGAATCTGATTCAAATATTAATGAGCAAAAAGGTCATGATGAAATAATCTACAAAGCTCTATTAGTTCCTGTTTTCTGACCCTATCCAATTCCCATTGCCCTTTTTCTAGTCCTCTCTTACTACACACATTTATAGTCACTGGCTTACTTTCAAGACACACCCTCTAAACTGTAATTTCACTTGAAGTGCATTTTAAGTGGAGGCCTCCCAGATGCCAGATCCCCAATCCAAGGATGATCTGTAGAGACATAAAGTTAAAATTAAAAGGAAGAAAAGGAATCAACCAAAAACCAAATCCAATTTTGATGCTTAACTACTAGAACAAAAAAGAGAAAAGAAAAAAAGGAAAAATAAGAAAGAATCCTTGTCTTTCAAACTTTCCAATAAGCCATTTAATAATGTGACAAAGCAAGAGTATTAAAATATTAACTAAAGCTTCCAGGAAAACCTCTATAATCTCAATTGTTTATTCAAGACCTTTACAAACCTCATAAAAAATTAAGTGGGCTTGGAAAAAACACACCACAGCCATAGGAGAAAGTTTACAAAATACAATGGTAGACGCCTGACTGTCTGCCAGCCAGTCTCTTTTAACTTCCACATACAACTTATTACTCAGTTCCTAACTGGTCAATACCCTAAATAAGAGCATTTCTCCTCCCAAACACCTCATTAGCCCGAGTTTTTTTTTTTTTTTGCTTTTTTAAGCAAAAGTATCCTGTAGGTGCTTCGGTCATTATTTTCTGCCAATAACAAATGCTTCATTCCAGAATATTTAAAACCTTAGGTTTCTCTGAGGGAAATCCTTTAAGATATGCTGTACAAGAATTTAATGAGCTCTTTAATTAACCTCAATATGAGAGAATGGTGCATGAAACATCACGTCCATATTATGGGAAGTGGTAGTAAAAACAAGATAGGACTAAAAAGGAAGTGATATCGAGAGAAATGGCAAATATTTGGGTTCATATTAACCTAGGTTCAAATCTTCGCACTTTTAGTTATGTGACCTTTAGGACAGTTATTTAATCTTAGTTAGACTCATCTTCCTCAGCAGTAAAATGCAGATAATGTTGCCAACCTAATAGAGACTGTATGCAGCAAATGAGATAATATAATATAGAGCCCTGTACAGTGTATTGCACATAATTGGGGCCCAATGAATAATAGACACCTTATTATAAAATATTGCCATCTTGTTGAGAAGTATTGTCCATAGGTTAAGGGAAATTCAAAAGGAAATGTTATGTGGGTGTCTAGATAGAACTAAATATTCTACATTTCTTGAAAACTGGTTATAGTAAAATTTCACATAAAATTGGAATATGAACTAGACTAATAATCAACTTTCATACACCTAGAAATCCACTGAGTTAATCATGTTGTAGAGAGGATACTCTTAAATCATTTATATCTTTTTTAAAAAATGCTGTATATTCTCCCCACCCTCTTCTTCATCGCTTCTGAATGGCCCAGAAAGGAGCTGTAAAAGAGGAAACTTCATCACAGTGCATCTGTGTGAAATCACCCAAATATGTTAACAATTAGAGAAGAGGAAACCTGAAAGACTGCCTTGTTAATTAAGGAACTTGCTATCAAATAACGCATTAAAAGGTAATGAAACCAAATGGCTATTAAAATAAATATCCACTGAAAAGAATTTGCCTGGCTAACAGCCCCTCAATTTAGCTTCTTCTAAATATTCCTAAATAGCATAGAGCCAGAAAAAGAAGAAAAGCCACAACAATGCTAAAATAAAGATTAACGAAATCACAAGTGATCCTAAGTAGAAGACAAAAGGTGAATTGAGAAAAACCTACCTAGGATTCAGAATATGGGGCACTAAACATCCTTGAAAAGTCCTCCACCATCTATCCCCTGTTCTCGGAGTTCCTGGATAAAGTGTTACAGAGAACCAGGATCTATAGTTTGCTACTCTTAGCCATCATGTTAGAATATGGTTCTGCTTATTCCTAGTGACTCCATCACCTATTCCTTGCTACTCAGCCTCTCTCTTATGTAAACATGTAGAAGTAAAAGGTAAAAAACCCTGCCAAATTGTGTTATTGAAGACAAATAGTCCCTTGAGCAAAGCAAAGTAAGAACAAGAATCTTTGTAATAATAGGAGATGCTAGATATTTATTATTTATGTTGTACTCAACAAATTTAGAAAATTTTCAGAGTTCCAGACATTGCTGACTGGAAGAAGATGTGGACTCTACTGAAAAAATAATATGTTTTCAAAATATGTTGCTTTTTTACTCATTATCTATGTTCTCCCTTTTACTTCAATAATAAAAATCCATGGCAATTACAAAAATTATAATTCTCAGTCTGCTGTCAGATAGGAAAGGCAAAGAATTTGAAAGTAGCAATTCCTGTGGAAGCTCTTTTGTCTCCTTCTCCTCTTCCTTCTTTCCTTCTTCCTCTTGACTTTAATATAATTGTGATGGTTAGAATTTAGCAGCTATCTCGGAACCCCGAGGAAATGGTCAAAAGGATAACAAAGACCTCAGCCCTGATATTCCTCAGTCTCCGACTAATATCATTTCTGGAGTTCTTCTTATATAAGAAAATATACTTTTGCTGGGTGCAGTGGCTCACGCCTGTAATCCCAGCACTTTGGGAGGCTGAGGCGGGTGGATCATGAGGTCAGGAGATTGAGACCATCCTGGCTAATGCGGTGAAACCCCATCTCTACTAAAAATACAAAAAATTAGCCAGGCGTGGTGGCATGCACCTGTAGTCCCAGCTACTCGAGAATCACTTGAGGCCAGGAGGCGGAGGCTGCAGTGAGCCAAGATCACGCCACTGCACTCCAGCCTGGTGACAGAGTGAGACCCCATCTCAAAAAAAAAAAAAAAGAAAAAGAAAAGAAAAGAAAATATACTCTTATAAATTCAAGGCATTGAACTTGGTTACCTGATACTATTGACACCTGATAACTATGTGAAAGCCAGTAGAATCTGAAATCATATGAGAGATGTGCATATTATTATGCATATAAATGATGTGAATATAAAGGATGAGAAAGCCATCAAATGGGGCCGAATAAAATGATCAAGGGCTATCTACTCAACTTGTTTGTTCAAAGCATACAATCTGTAAAGATCCCACCATATCTGAGGTAGAGAAAGGAGGGAAATAAGATACTAGCATGGGGCACAAGCAAAAAATACTGCAAAACAAAGGAAACGGTACAGCATTTGTAATGGTTAATTTTATGTGTCAAATTGATTGAGCCACCAGGTGCTCACATATTTGGTCAAACATGATTCTATATATCTGTAAGGGTGTCTTTGGATGAGATTAACATTTGAATTAGTAGACTTGAATAAAGCAAACTGCCCTTTCTGATGCCAACCTCATCAAATTAACTGAAGGCCTGACTAGAATAAAAAGCCAGACCATCTTGCAGAAGTTTTCCTAACTGCCTTGAGTTGAAACATCAGTCTTTTCTGGCCTTTGAACCGAACTAAAGCATCAGCTCTTCTTGGCTCTCAAGCCTGCCAGTGTTCAGAATGGAAGTCAAACCATAGGCTCTTCTGGTCCTCAGGCATTCAGACACAAACTGAACCTACACATTGACTACCTGGCTCTCCAGCTTGCCAATTTCAAATCTCTCTCTCAGGCCAAGCCCAGCGGCTCACACCTGTAATCCCAGCACTTCCAGAGGCCAAGACAGGTGGGTCACCTGAGGTCAGGAGTTCGAGACCAGCCTGACTAACATGGTGAAACCCTGTCTATACTAAAAATATAAAAATTAGCTGGGCATGATGGTGCATGCCTGTAATCCCAGCTACTTAAGTAGCTGAGGCACGAGAATGGCTTGAACCCAGGAGGCAGAGGTTGTAGTGAGTCAAGATCGCGCCACTGCACTCCAGCCTGGGCAACAGAGCGAGACTCTATCTCAAAAAAAACAAAACAAAACAAAACAAAAAACTCTGTCTACACACACACACACACACACACACACACACACACACACACACACACACGGTTTCGTTTCTCTGGAGCATCCTGATTAATACAGCATTTGAAACAGAGAATAAGCAAGTCTTAAAAAATTATATATTGAATGATTGAAAGGAAAAGTTCAAGAAACTCTTTGGTATCTAGAGTATAAAATAAACTGTTTTCAATGACAGAAAAACATAAAATAAAAAGAAAATAGTAAATCCTCCCTAATTCATTCTGTGAAGCCAGTATCACCCTGATAGCAAAGCCAGGCAGTGAAAAAGCAAAAAAAAAAAAAAAAAAGAAAGAAAAAAAATTACAAGCCAATATCCCTGTTAACATATCAACTACGTATGAGCATATGATCCAGCAACACATTAAAAATATAATATACCACAATCCAGTGTGTTTTATTCCAAAGATGCAAAGATAGTTCAATATATGGAAATCAGTAAATGTGATTTGAAAGAGCATTTGATAAAATTCAGCATCCCTTCATGATAAAAACACTCAACAACTAGGCAGAGAAGAAACATACCTCAAAATAATAAAAGCAATATACAACAAACCCACAGCCAACATCATACTGAACAGGGAAAAGTTGAAAGCATTCTCCCTAAAAACTGAAACAAGGTAAGGATGCCTACTTTCACCACTCCTATTCAACATAGTACTAAAAGTATTAACTAGAGTAATCAGGCAAGATGAAGAAATAAAAAGTATCCAAATAGGCAAAGAAGAAGTCAAACTATCTCACAAAAAGTATCCAGATAGGCAAAGAAGAAGTAAAACTATCTCTCCTTGCTGATGATATGATTCTATACCTGGAAAACCCTAATGACAATACCAAAGGATTCTGGGATTTGATAAATAACTTTAGTAAAGTTTCAAGACACAAAATCAATGTACAAAAATCAGTAGCATTTCCAAACACCAATAATAATCAAGTTGAGAACCAAATTAAGAACTCAATCCCATTTACAATACCTACAACATAATAAAATACTCAGAAATACATTTAACCCAGTTGGTAAAAGATCGCTACAAGGAAAACCAAAAAAACTCTGATAAAAGAAATCATAGATGACACAACCAAATGGAAAAACATTCCATGTTCATAGACTGGAAGAATCAATATCATTAAAATAACCATACTGCCCAAAGCAATCTACAGATTCAATGCAATTTCTATCAAAATGCCAATGTGATTTTTCACAGTAATAGAAAAACCTATCCTAAAATTCATATAGAACCTAAAAAGAGCACAAATAGCCAAAGCAATGCTAAGTGAAAAGAACGAAGCTGAAGGCAACACATTATCTCACTTCAAATTATACTACAAGGCTATAGTAATCAAAATAGCATGGTACTGGTATAAAAATAGCCACATGGATCAATGGAAAAGAAGAGCAAACACAGAAATAAAGTCACATATCTATAACAAACTGATCTTCAACAAACTCACCAAAAATATACACTGTAGAAAGGACCCCTATTCAGTAAACACTGTTGAGAAAATTGAATAGCTATATGCAGAATAATGAAACTGGACACATATCTCTCACTATACACAAAAATTAACTTAAGATGGATTAAAGACCTAAATGCAAGACCTGAAACCACAAAAATCATAAAACAAAATGTAGGAAAAACTCTTGTAGACATTGGTCTGCACAAACAATTTATGACTAAGATCTCAAAAGCAAATAGAACAAAAACAAAAATAGAGAAACAGAAAAATGGGACTTAATTAAACTAGGAAGCATCTGCACAGTGAAAGAAATAATCAACAGAATAAATAGACAAAGTAGAGAATGGGAGAAAATGTTTGTAAGCTATGTATCTGACAAAGGGCAAATGTCCAGAAGCTATAAGAAAGTCAAACAAATCAACAAGAAAAAAATAAATAACCCCGTTTAAAAATGGGCAAAGGACATGAGCAGACATTTCTCAAAAGAAGACATATGCAGCCAAAAAAAAAAAAAAAAAATGAAAAAATGCTCAACATCACTAATTATCAGAGAAAAACAAATTAAAACCACGATGACATACCATCTTATATCAGTCAAAATAACTAATAGTAACAAGCCAAAAAATAAGATATTGGTGACAATCTGGAGAAAAGGGAATGCTTATACACTGTAGGTTGGAATGTAAATTAATATAGCCTATATAAAAGACAGCATAAAAATTTCTCAGAAAACTAAAAAAGAACTACAATTTGACCCAGCAATCTCACTACTGGGTATCTACTCAAAGGAAAAGAAATCACTACACCAAAAAGATACCTACATTCACGTATTTATCACAGCACTATTCACAATAGCAAAGATATGGAATCAACCTAAGTGTCCACCAACAGAAGGTTGGACAAAGAAATGTTTAGATAGATAGATAGATAGATAGATAGATAGATAGATAGATAGACAGACAGACATATAGATACAACATTTATGTTAATGAGCTCCAAGTGGTAGGACCTCAAAGAGATGAGTTCTATACAAGAAAATGTTATATATGGCCAGGTGTGGTGACTCACGCCTGTAATCCCAGCACTTTGGGAAGGCTTAGGTGGCTGGATCACCTGAGGTCAGGAGTTTAAGACCAGCCTGGCCAATGTGGTGAAACCCTGTCTCTACTAAAAATACAAAAATGAGGCAGGTGTGGTGGTGGGTGCTTATAATCCCAGCTACTTGGGAGGCTGAGGCAGGAGAATCACTTGAACCCAGGAAGCAGAGGTTGCAGTGAGCCGAGATCATGCCAATGCACTCCAGCCTGGGCAACTAGAGCGAAACTCCATATTTAAAAGAAGAAAAAAAATGTTATATATATGTTTTTATATATTATATATATTTTATATATTATATATTATATATATTTGAAAAAGAATGAAATCATGCCTTTTCCAGTAACATGGATGGAACTATCTTATCTTAAGTGAAATGACTCAGAAACAGAAAGTTTCTATTAAAAAATAAATAAAAAGAATGCCACGCCCAGAAACATAGCATAAATACAAAAAAATTAAAGGCAAAACTAAAATTATAAAAACAGAGGAAAAAAATTACAGCATCAATAATATTGACACTTGACTTTTCAACAGAAATGACAAATGCAAGAAGATGATGAGATTTCTGACATAAGATTTTTTAAAAATCCTTCAAAAATGAAGAAAAAATAATTTTTAGACAAAAAAATGGCCTCATAGATAGAATGAGTTAGGAAGCATTTTCTCTTACTATTAGCAAAATTTTAAGAATTTGTGTTAATTCTTTTTTAAAAGTTTGGTAGAATTCTCCACTGAAACCATCTAGTCTTGGATTTTTCTTTACCAGGAGGCTTTTGATTACAAAATCTCTCCCTTCTCTCATTATAGGTCTGTTAAGATTTTGTATTTATTCTTGAGTCAGTTCAGGTAATGTGTGTGTTTCTAGGAATTTGTCAATTTCACCTAGGTTATCTTCATATAGTTGTCACAAATTACATTTTATACATTTGTCCTTAATAAAATGTTTATAATTATATTTAAGCATTTGTCTTTTAAATCATGTAGAAATAAAATGTGGAATTGTAAACCAAAAATATAACACTGGTTTTTATATTTTCCCATGAATTTACTTTTGCCAAAGATTTTTATTTCTTCAGATAGCCTTGAGTTACTATCTACTTTCCTTTCATTTCACCATAAAACAATCTGTCAGCATTTTTTGGAGGGCTTGTCTAGTTGTAACAAATTCCCTCAGATTTTGTTTATCTAGAAATGTGTTAAAATCTACATAATTTTTGAGGAAACGTTTTTGCCAGATGTAGAATTCCTGGGCTTTCTCAGATAGTTTCTGTCAATGTATGTTGCTACTTTGAATAGGCCATACTTTCCTGTTTTGTTGTATACTTCGTGATTTTTGTGTTGAAAACTAGCTACTTGAATAATATAAGGCAGTAACTCCGGAACTCAGATCCTCCCTTTTCATAGGGTTTGCTTTTTTTTAATTGTTGAGGCTATAGTAGCCTGTTTTTTAGTGACTTTTCCAATATTTTTGCAAAGGCTATATTCCATCATGAATATTCATACAGTCTCTGTTCTTTCAGCTCATGCAGAACTGAAGTTTTGAGGGAGATTTCCTGGAATATCAGGAGCAACACAAAAAACAAACCCAATAAAAAATTTTAAAACCAAGACCAAAAAACCAAAAACAACCAAGTCCCAGTCAGTGCAAGTTGGGTCTCTGTCGGGGGATTTCAGAATTTATACAGGCTTGCACTGAGACCACAGATTTACCTCAGGTGAAAGATTAGGGTCTATTTAAGTCTTTTCTGAGTGTATTGCACTTAGCATACACATGGCTTTATAAATTTACCCAGCTTTTCCTCTTGGGGTTTAGACAGTCTATTGTATGTCTGCATTGTAATTTTTTGTTCCACACACCTGTAAGTTTTTATTTCAGTTTACAACATTTTGAAACACTGCTCATCACTTTTCTGGTCTGAGTTTTAAGTTCCACAAAACAAAGACAAGTGTCTTCATTGAAGTAGCTCTAAATAAGTTAGAACAGATATACACAATAATTTGTGCATAAAACATACCCTAGGGCCAGTGTGGTGGCTCATGCCTATAATCTCAGTGCTTTGGAAGGCCAAGGTGGTAGGATTGCTTGAGGCTAGAAGTTTGAGATCAGCCTGGGAAACATAGTGAGACTTCATCTCTATAAAAATAAAAATAAGGCCGGGCGCGGTGGCTCAAGCCTGTAATCCCAGCACTTTGGGAGGCCGAGACAGGCAGATCACGAGGTCAGGAGATCAAGACCATCCTGGCTAACACAGTGAAACCCCGTCTCCACCAAAAAAAAAAAAAAAAAAAAAAAAAAAACAAAAAACTAGCCAGGCGAGGTGGCAGGCGCCTGTGGTCCCAGCTACTCGGGAGGCTGAGGCAGGAGAATGGCGTAAACCCGGGAGGCAAAGCTTGCAGTGAGCTGAGATCCGGCCACTGCACTCCAGCCTGGGCGAGAGCGAGACTCCGTCTCAAAAAAATTATAAAATAAAAATAAAAATAAAAAGTAAAAAATTACCCAGGCATAGTGGTGCATGCCTGTAGTCCTAGATAGGAGGCTGAGGTGGAAGGATGGCTTGAGCCCAGGAGTTCAAGGCTACCGTGAGCTATGATTGTGCCACTATACTGTCCACTACAGTCCAGCCTGGGCAACAACTTAAAGACATGTTCTGCTCCCTCTGGAACTAATAACAGGGTCCCACAGTGGGAACATGGGATGCCATTGTTCCCCTACAGAGGAAGGTGAGGGGCAAGGGCAAGTAAAAATTGCACACAGCTTTCCAACATTCTGAGTTGCCTTTATCTTAATTCAACATTCATTTTTCTACTGTAATCCTTTGACTCTTCTCCAGAGTTCTGACAAAATTGGTTCTGACAGTTTCTCTTATTCTTCAATGTTTCTGTAGGATAATTTTGAAGCTGCATATTCTGCCATTTGCAACCATCATTCCCAGAGACTGCTTTTCTTACGTCAAGCAGCTGTATCACAAATTATATGTTGTAGATCAGCAATGATCAATCTTATTTCCAATAATGGGTACCATGGTTCTTGATGGAACATGTCTGAAAAATTGTTCTCCTTTTTCATGACTGTCTAAAAACATAAAATAAGTGTGGTCTATTTCATCTGAATGCTTGTAGTTATAAGTGAAAACTACTATGTGATTTCAGTATCTCAATTTGTGTCTGTGTTAACACTTAGGTTAGTATCAAGTAAAAAACATTTCTGCCACAAGCAAAAGGCTATACATAGGCCTTTATGCAGTTGTATCAGGTGAAGGTCAAATCAGCTTACCAAACAGTATGAAAAAAGTCTTAAAATGGTTAAATAGATGAATATGGTAGAAATACTGAAAAATCACATACCACATGTTAAAAGATATTACTATATTCATGTTGAGTATACCAATTTAGCTCTGGAAAACAACATTGATCTTATGAAGCTAATTTTAATTTTATTTACATTGGTTGTAAATATTTATACTTGTTATAAATTTGTTTTTGATTTATAGATATATAAGAACTATATGCATAACACATTTATACCTACTTTATACACATATAGGTAACACTACTAAGAAAAAAAAATAACCGTTGGGAGAGAATTCTAGTAGTCAAGAAATTTTAGCTCTGGCACATGGCAGACTGAGCTGATATAAAACATAGAAATTATAGGTGAGGCACGGTGTAGTCCCAGTACTTTGGGAGGCCAAGGCTAGTGAATAGCCTGAGCTCAAGAGTTCAAGATCAGCCTAAGCAACGTAGTGAAACCCTGTCTCTACTAAAAATACAAAAATTAGCTGGGTGTGGTAGTGCACGCCTCTGGTCCCAGATACTTCGGAGGTGGAGGTGTGGGAGGGTCTCTTCAGTTCAAGGAGGTCAAGGCTGCAGTGAGTTGTGATTGTGCCACTGAACTCCAGCCTGGGTGACAGAATGAGACCCTGTCTCAAAAAACAAACAAATAAACAAACAAAAATAGACATTATAAATTAAATATAATAATACTTTTAGTAACACATCTGAGCTTCAAAAAAAAAGGAAATCTCGTGGTGCTAGAAAGGAGCAGGAAACAAGCCAGAGGAGTAAACTCTTAGGCTGATTTTGCTGAGATCTCAGGAGGACATGAGGCCGAATTCCATAATAGCTACATATTGGATTTTACTACCAATAGAGAAATAGGCCCTGGGTTCTGCAGAAGGAATGGAGAAATAAACTAGTCTCCAGCACATGGATGGGACCTCAAAAGGCTATACTTTTATTGAAAAGGGAGGAGATTAAAGTGACACGGAAGCTTGGTTTCCCCTGTGCACTTGCTGGTGGGGGAAAAAAACTAGTATCTCATGAGAAATCAAATTCCAAGTGTGGGTTTGCTGTCAGCATTTATAATACTCATGTAGTATATGAATGCCTACACCATAATATAAGCAGAATCTGGTCATGGATTAGTAAAACCCCTGAGACAACCAGGAAAAAGAAATGCAAAATAGGTCAATAGGAACACTTTTATAATCTAGGAAACGTGAGTTTCCACAGTAAAAACAATTCCTGTGAAAAATGAGCTCATAATCAAAAATTTAAAACTGCCTAAAGAAATGATGCCTGAGGAGACAGAGTCTAAAGACCAACAAGTAGAATCAAAAGCTAGACAAAAACTTGAGATGAAGGAACTTTTTGAGAGTTAGATAAAATATGTATGTTTAAGATGAAAAACAAGATAAAAGTAACTTAAATCATTACAAAATAATAGCATACTATGAAACAAACACATATGAAAAATAACCAAACAGCGCTTCTGGAAAAATACTGTCACTGAAATTTAAAAATTAATGAATGGCATAAACAGTAGATTGGACTAGAAAAAAACTGAAAAATTATGAAGAATATAAGTCAAAGATATAAAAAGATAAAAATCTCAACAGTAACAAGAAAGAAAAACCAGATTGGTTACAACCAAAAAATAAATAAGACTGACATCGACAACAAAAGGCTACAAAACAATGAAATGTTATCTGTTATAGGCTGAAGGAAAATTAGGTTTAATTCAGAAATCTAACACTAGCTATAGGTGAACAAAGGTGAAACAAAAATATTTTCAGTTAGGGGATCAAAGATCACTGAAATCTGAGAACACTGCTCTAGGTAACAACCAAAAGCCCACAGAGTATACACAGTCATTGCAAGTCATAGATATACATCCTCTAGGTGCTACAAAAGACCTCAAGTAGTGGCCATCTGATTCAATCCACTATATGAATGATTACCACAACATTTCTCTTAAGAGGATGTCTGGAACCTAACACAAATGTCTGCAGAAAGATGAAGCTCACTAAATCAAGGAGACACTTTTGCCAAAAAGTGATTTTGCTACTGAAGGCAACAATTATATATCTTAACCCTCTAAGTTATCTTTTCTTTTTCAAGGCTAAATAAACAAAATTTCTTTCACATATCTCCATAGGATTTAGTTCTTAGTTATTTCTAGAACACAGCATTTTCTTTTAGAAGTATTCTAGCTCATCAGCATCTTTTTTAGACTATAAAATAAGCAAAATAATCGATCCTGGCATGTTCTAACCAGCATAAAGTAGAAGAAGCTTTTGTTTTAGTCCAGAAGGTCTTTCTCTTTCATTCTTCCTTTTTGTTTTTTTGTTTTGTTTTGTTTTGTTTTTGTTTTTGTTTGTTTCTGTTTTTGTTTTTGTTTTGAGACAGAGTCTAGCTCTGTCGCCCAGGCTGGAGCGCAGTGGCGCGATCTCAGCTCACTGCAAGCTCCGCCTCCCCGGTTCACGCCATTCTCCTGCCTCAGCCTCCTGAGTAGCTGGGACTACAGGTGCCCGCCACCACGCCCGGCTAATTTTTTTTTGTATTTTTAGTAGAGACGAGATTTCACCATGTCAACCAGGATGGTCTTGATCTCCTGACCTTGTGATCTGCCCGCCTCAGCCTCCCAAAGTGCTGGGATTACAGACGTGAGCCACCATGCCCAGCCCAGAAGTTCTTAAACTTTAGCATACAACACAATTACCTGGAAGAGTTATTACAACATAGGTTGCTTAGGCTAATGTCCAAGTTTCTGACTCAGAAGGTCGGTATAGGGCCTGAAATTTTGCATTTATTTATATTTTTTTATTTTTTTAAGAGATGGGGTTGGCCGGGCACCATGGCTCAGGCCTGTAATCCCAGCGCTTTGGGAGGCTGAGGCAGACGGATCATGAGGTCAGATGGAGACTATCCTGGCCAGTATGGTGAAACCCAATCTCTACTAAAAATACAAAAATTAGCTGGGTGTGGTGGCACACGCCTGTAATCCCAGCTACTCTGGAGGCCGAGGCAGGAGAATCGCTTGAACCCGGGAGGCGGAGATTGCAGTGAGCTGAGACCACTCTACTGCACTCCAGCCTGGCAACAGAACAAGACTCCGTCTCAAGAAAAAAAAAAAAAAAAAGAAGAAATGGGGCCCCTCTATGCTGTTCCAGGTTGGTCTCGAACTCCTGGCCTCAAGTAATTCCCCCCACTTCAGCTTTCTGAGTAGCTGGGATTACAGGCTGCATGAGTCACCACACCTGGTGAGATTTTACATTTCTAACAAGTTGTCTAGTGATATTGACTCTACTGTTCCATGAACCTCAGTCTAAGATCAATTTAGCTTTTTGGCAGACCTACAATCTTGTTGACTAAATCTGAACTTGCAGTCAATTCGAATTCCCAAGTCTTTTTTATAAGCACAGTTGATTTTAGTAACCTACTTAACATTCCCATTTCTTGTTTTGTAACACATTGATAAAATCAACAAAAAGCATGTTACAGATACCAAATCACTAATTATACACTCACATATGAAAGAGAACATATTATTCTTTATATTTTAGCTTTAATTCACGAGCTAAAAGGAGTTGAAGACCTCTGTTGTCTCCAATTTTACAAGTGAGTCAGTTTTTGAGATCTCTTGGTGTCCTTTCCCTGACATTAAGAGAATTCCAAGGCTCTGCACTGAGTATTCTACAAATAATTTTTCTAAAGTCCCATAACAAGAGCACAATTGCTAAACAATGAATCAACTACACAATGCTTTCCAAAAACCCTTGAAAAATAACCATTGGCTCCTTCTCAAGTATATGAATAGTTTATCTAATTGTCCAATTACTAGAGGTCCAAAAAACCAGTTTTATAACTACTTATCCACAACTGAAAAAAAAAAATTAGTTTCAAGGTTGAGTGCTTGACTCCAGTTAGCTAATGTGACAAGAAGACAAAGAACCCTGCCATTTCCACATAACATGGACAGAGGCCCTCTGTGCAGGGATATTAATATGCTAAGAGAAGAGCCTTTTAAGAAACAGATGCACTCAGTGTCAATCAGCTAAACTTTAGAAATTAATGACCTTCACTAGCTTTGCTTAGTCATTTTTTGGTGCCAACTTCTTGAGTACCCAAGTTCAATTCAAGTCAGTTTGACAGATTCAAGATACATCCCAAGAATACGATATTCAACTCTACATAAATTTACCAGCTCACTGAAAGGGCTCAGCTCTGTTAATACTTACCCTAATTCAAGATGTTTTGGTTAGCACAGGATCAATAGCCAGACAATTGCTACATTACATAATTCTATGACATTTCTTTTATTGTTAGTTGGGTTATTTTATTTTATTTTGTTTTTTGGTAGAGACAAGGTTTCGCCATGTTGCCCAGGGTGGTCTCAAACTAACTTAAGACTCTGTGCCCACTGAGTTGGCTGAGTTAAGTTGATAATAAGTACTCTTCTGTCACTGATCGGGTAAAAATATTTATGCTAAATGATATTAACATTTTCTGTTTTTAAATATTTTTCATTTAAGAAATATAATCAATTGCTATAGCAACCCTGAGGCATCCTTAAGACTCAGATATTCATTTACATTTTCAAGTCAGGAAAGATAATGAGCTTTGAGGTTCTAAATTCAGCTAAATTAAAGAAGCCAAATCTCCCAAATGATGCCTTTACCTTGCTTTTAACTTGTTTGTCAATGTCATATCTACTAGCTATTTTTTGTATAAATATTAATTATATTACCTCAGTGTCTCAAATATTTAGCTATGGAGTTCTGAAAGCTTACAAATTGAATTCCTGACTGTTACAAAGCAAAAGATGCTGAGCCTGGAGTCCTCCAAAAAAAAAAAAATACACTGATTAAAGGCTGACTCATTGTGGCTGTGGCAAAAATGTAGTAAAGAAGTAGTCTTCTTAGATTAAAACAAATAAAAAACACCTATATTTGAAAAGTACCCTGAAAACTGTTAAAAATATACTGACAATTTGCTTTAAAATGTATGAAAGTCATTCCATCTGTGGTTTCTTTTTTTTTTTTTTTTTTTTTTTGAGAGTATACTCAATCACAAACAGATGCTACAATTCACTGTCTCACAGTGTCCAAAGTGTGATCATCAGACTTAGATCCAAGATTGTACTAGATTTAACCATGCAAGCATAAAAGCCAATTGAATAAAACTGTTGATGGAACACTGCTTTTCCTCATTAGTGAGGAAGAATAGGTAGCACAAAGTGAAATTTCTGACTATGCATTGACCTCATCACAAAGCAATTATGATCTTGGTACACATAGTATATGTAGTATATTTGGAATAGTGCCAAATAGCAGTAATGGATTTATTTGCATTATATCTTCATTAGTACAGTGCAGATAAAAAGTGATTTCTAAGAAAGTTTGAAGGCTTATCTTATTCAGGATTCTAGAGATGAATACACAAATTTTGACCAATACTGTAGTGACTTATCAGGCTGTTTAAATTAGGTTATGCTGCAGTGACAAAAATTCCCAAATCATTGTGACTTATGACTACAAGGATTTATTTCTTGCTTATGTTACATGTCAGCTTTCAGTCAAGCTGAAGATGCACCCCTTTTCTAGGACAGCAGCCTTCATGGCAGAGGGATGACAGCCATGGCAGAAAAGTGTTTCTTAAGGATTCTGTTTTGAAGTGACATTCATCCCTTTTGTTTATATTTCATTGGACAAAGGAAGTCACACAGCCAAGCTAGATGTCACTGGTCAGGGAATTAGAATTCTCTCACTGAGACAGCCAGCAAATAATTGGGGAAAATAATAATGCTCCTCAGAGGAGATAACCCTAACTCCTTTCCAATTATGGCAATAGACTCGCCAAGTCCTGGATCTTGTGATAACCCTTATTTAAAATCCAAATGTGGTGCCTTTTACTCTGGAGACTAATAAACTAAAAAGACGAGTTAGTTGCCCCTCAAATATCTAACATATAACTGCAGAATGGGAAGATACAACTTGCATATATCTCCAAATTGGAAAGAGGACAAATGGGAAAACAGCAGTCACTTATCTATGTAAATTCTGAAATTTTGATGGGCAGAAGATGCAAGGGCTGCTGCTTTGCCCTGGGACTGGGAAACATTCTTTAATTGGGGACTGGTTCTTCTCTATGGGAAAAGTTTCCCAGTTTACTGTTCTCTGAGGCTGCTGGTTCTGCCCCATAGGAGGTTATTCCTGTTCCTAGATCTTCCTTGGGTCTATAAATAAGGGATTATAGAATATGCCTCCCCTCCACAAACACACACTCACTACTACCATGTTGGTGGCTGAGCAGCTTTCTCAGGCTGCTTCCTGGTCACAGAAGATTAGAGGCACAAAAGTCATTAACAATCGCAGTCTCTTTTACTGGAACCTAATAGCTCTTTTGGCAGTATAATTCCCTAAAAAGTTCAATTGGCTTTTAACTTGTTTGATTGTACTCATCTTATTACACCAGTAGCCATGCCCACAATCCTTTCTGAGATATGCAACTTACAGTAGATTTAATTACAAGTTCCTTGAAGTAGACAAATTTCTGTGGGACAGCCACATTCATCTTTTGTCCCTTCCTGTACAAAAAGCAGCAGGACCTAGACTGAATCCCTGGTGTTTTGGTAACAATACCACATACTCACTCAGTACATTATCTGATTTCTAGTTACTTCAGGTGACAATATAATCAAAAGTTTTATCATGGGAACCACCTTCTGTCCATCCCCAAAGTCAATGTCATATCTACTAGCTATTTTTTGTATAAATATTAATTATAATGGTATCCCATTCTGGTATCAATTTCTTTATCAGTCAGCTTATAATCAATTACGATAAAATAACATACAACTCATAAATCTCAGTGGTTTATAAAACAGTTCTAATTCTTGCTCAAATTACTGTCAGATACTCTGGCTTTGTAGCATTTTAATTCACTCTGGTCGCCCAGGCTGGAGTGCAATGGCACAATCTCTTGTCACCAGCCTCCTCCTCCCAGGTTCAAGTGATTCTCTTGCCTCAGCCTCTAGAGTAGCAATTTTTGTATTTTTAGTAGAGGTGGGGTTTCACCATGTTGGCCAGGCTGGTCTCAAACTCCTGATCTCAAGTGATCCGCCCGCCTCGGCCTCCCAAAGTGCTGGGATTACAGGCATGAGCCACCGTGCCTGGCCAATTCATTGGTCATTTCTGTTTCTTTTAGGTTTTCCATATTCCTGCCCCATTTTTCTAATCTGCTTAAAATTAATAATTTGTAAGATTCAGATGTTAACCTGTCTGTTATATATAATAAATATTTTCCTATTCTGTCATTAGTTATCCAGCATACTCTTTAATTTCAGATTATAGTATCTTGCACATATACAAATTTCAATTTTTAAGACAACAAGTGCTTAAAAATATGATTTTGTAACAGAGAAAATTATATAAATTTAGTCTTTTAATTCTCCTGGTGTGTTGTACATTTTTACGGTGTGATATATACCTCCCTTATTCAATTTAGAGTTTATATTTGCCTTAAGTTCTATTTTATATAATGTTTATATTGTAATATATACTTCCTTTTCCTTCACATTCACCTGTAGTATCTTCTCACACATTTATTTTATATATTTTTATCTTATTTTGAGTAGCATCTCTTATAAAACACACAAAGGTGAATTTTGTTTTAAAGAAATCCTGGGAGTCTTCATGCTTAAAATTTATTTTACCATTTTCATATTTAAAGTGATTATTGACATGTTTGGACTCATTACTATCATCTTATTTCATATTTTCTATCTTATCACAGTTTCTCATCTTCTCTAATTCTAAACTGGTCAATTTTTCCTTTTATGGTTTTCCCTTCTGCTGTTATATAGCTTTCTATTATATATCCATAAATTATTACTCTGAAATTTTAAATTCATTTAAAAGATATAATTCAGTTAGTGTCTACAGTTAATCAATATATTGTACTAATTTAGTCATTCATATTCTTGTACAAACATCACCAACATCCATCTCCATAACACTTTCCATTTTGCAAAACTGAAACTCTATACCCATTAAACAAGTCCCCATTACTCTCTCAACCCCTGGCAACCACTATTCTGCTTTCTGCAGGGTTGTTCTATCCAGTATTGAGAGGAAAAGTATTGAAGTTTCCCACTGTTATTGTAGAACTATGTATTTCTCCTATCAATTCTGTTAATCTTTGTTTTATATATGTTGATGGTCTGTTTGCAGATGCATAAGTGTTTATAACTGTAATCTCCTTGCAGTACTAAATGTTTTGTTAATATACATTGTTTCTGTTTCTTGCAACCTTTATTTATTTAAAATCTATTTTGTCTAATATTAGCATAGTTACCTCTGTTCTCTTTCGGTTACTGTTTGCATGGGATCTTTTTCCATGCTTCTACTTTCAACCTGTTTGTGTCTTTGGATCTAAAGTGAATTTCTTATAGATAGCCCATAATTGGAGCATTTTAAAAATCCATTCTGCCAAACTCTATCCTTTTAAGGGAGGAGACCACCTCTCATATTGTCTTATGCCCAATTTCTGCCTCCAAAGAAAGAAAAAGTAAAAACTAAAAGGCAGAAATGAAATCCACAAGCACACAGCCTGGCACCACACCCTGGGCCCGGTAGTTAAAGATCGACCCCTGACCTAATTGGTTATGTTATCTATAGATTACAGACATTGTATAGGAAAGCACTGTGAAAATCCCTATCCTGTTTTGTTCCGATCTAATTACCGGTGCATGCAGCCCCCAGTCATGTACCCGCTACTTGCTCAATCGATCACGACCCCCTCACATGCACCCCCTTAGAGTTGTGAGCCCTTAAAAAGGACAGGAATTGCTCACTCAGGGAGCTCGGCTCTTTAGACAGGAGTCTTGCCGATGCCTCTGGCTGAATAAACCCCTTCCTTCTTTAACTCGGTGTCTGAGGAGTTTTGTCTGCAGCTCAACCTGCTACATTTCTTGGTTCCCTGACCGGGAAACGAGGTGATTGGTGGATGGTCGAGGCAGCTCCTTAGGCAGCTTAAGCCTGCCCTGTGGAACATCCCTGCAGGGTACTCTGACCAGCCCAAGTGACGTGGATCCTGAGAGTGCTCCTGGATAGGCATTTGCCCTGGCGGGATGCCTCGCCAGAGCAGTGTGTGGCAGGCCCCCGTGGAGGACCAATGCAGTGGCTGAACACTGGGAAGGAATGGGCACTTGGAGTCTGGACATCTAAAACTTGGTAAGACTAGTCTTTGAAACTTGCCCACACCATTTGAGTGGAAGCATGGCCTGATCACCCATAGCATGCCTTTATTGGCACTTTGGTTTTGGTTTTGACTTGGTTTGAACTGCTTGACAGGACCGGTCTTAGGAACTTGCCCATTCCATTTGAGTGGAAGTATGGCCTGATCACCCATGGTGTGCCTTGATCAGCACTTTGGATTTGGTTTTGACTTGCTTTGAATTGCTTGACAGGATTGGTCTTAGGAACTTGCCTACTCCATTTGAGTGAAAGCGTGGCCTGATCACCCATGGTGCGCCTGTACTGGCACTTTGGTTTTTGTTCTTGACTTGACTTGGATTGCTTGATACTTTGGTTTTGGTTTTGACCTGGCTTAAATTTCTGGATACTCTGATTTTTGTTTTGATTTTGATTTGGTGCAAACTGCAAAAGTGTGTGTGTGCCCTTTTTACCCGTTCTTTGTTTTGTGGTGTGTGTGTGGTGTGAGCATGGTGTTTTGTCTCGAAGAAGCATAGGTCTGGCACAAATAAGTCCACCCTACTAGGAACTATGTTGAAAAATTTCAAAAAAGAATTTAAAGGAGACTATAGAGTACTGTGACACTAGGAAAACTTAAAACTTTGTGTAAGATAGACTGGCCAGCATTAGAGGTAGGTTGGCCATTAGAAGGAAGCATGGACAGATCCCTTGTTTCAAAGGTATGGCACAAGGTAACCTGTAAGCCAGGGAATCCAGACCAGTTCCTGTACACAGACACTTGGTTACAGCTGGTTTTAGACCCCCCACTCCCAACACACAGTAGTTGAGAGAACAGCAGCATACGCGGCTGGCAGAGGTAAGGAAAGACCAGCAGAGAGAGAGAAAGGAAAGAGACAGAAAAGAGGCAAAGAGAGAGAGGAAGAGACAGACAAAGAAGGAGTCAAGGAGAGAGAGAGAAAGAGAGAGGCAGAGAGAGAGAAGAGACAGAGGTAAAAGGAAAGTCAAAGAGAGAGAGACAAAGTCAAAGAGAGAGAGATACAGGTAGTTAAGGGAAAAAAAAGTGTACCCTATTCCTTTAAAAGTCAAGGTAAATTTAAAACCTATAATTGATAATTGAAGGTATTCTCCATATCCCTATAACACTCCAATATCATTTTGTTGTCAGTGTAAAAAAGGGCGTACCCAAAAGCACTGAGGCCTTCCTATCAAAAATCCTTAACCCAGTAACCCGCAGGTGGCCCAAATGCATTCAATCTGTAGCAGCAACTGCTTTGCTAACAAAAAAAGAGAAAAAAAAAAAAGTTAAAAAAAAAAAAAAACTGTTAGAGGAAACTTCACTGTGAGCACACCTCACCAGTTCAGAAGTACCCTAAGGAAAAAAAGGGGGGGCAGAATTTATATAAGAAGTGTATTATATGGTAAATTCTTGTCCTAAAATAAATTAACTGGTTGTTTAAAGAAAGAAATATTTTTAATAAGTCTGAAAGTTGAGGCATGTCGAAGAATTGTCTGTGAAAGTCATGAAAAAGGAAAATGTTATAAAAAAAGAATTTATGCAAAAAATGTTGTATAATTTAAAAGTAACTAGGCCTCCTGAATGTAAAACTATTGAAAAAAAACAAAAAACAAAAAACAGTTTATGTGCAAGGTGTATAAGAAAAGTAAAATATACCTTTGGTAAAAGGATTATAAGGAGGCATAGGAATGTACACTTTTACCTACATTAAAAAGTTAAAAAAAATTATTGTTTTGAAGGTTTAAGCAAGTTTTAAAACATTAATTGTAAAGAAAATTCTGTGTGTAAACCTATTAGCTAAAGTTAAAGAAGTATCATCCAGTTTTTCTGTGAACTGGACATTAAAGTAAAAGCATAACAGGTTTTTGTTAAAGCACCAACCTGCTCTTTAGCAAAAATTACAAAAGGTTAAAAAGAGTCTATAAAATCTTATCGTATGGTCACACATTAAAAATTAGATAAACATGTCTACAAGGTTTTATTAAAATTAAGTTTAACATTAATAACACACTAATATAAAGATAAAATTTAGCTTATCTGGTATAAAAATCATACAAGAAGCATCGTTAAATATAAAATGGTATTTGGCTTTCTTTGGTTTAAAAACTAATAAAAATAGGTGCTAAAGGAAATTTCTCAGTAAAAAGGCACTAAAGACTATAAAGTCCACTGCCAAGGTCCCCACATTTAAAACAAAAGGTCAGTTTCTTAGAAATTATATACTTGGTTTATCTTCCACTTTCCTTTCTCTCAAAAACTAAAAGTCTTTTAGCACACGTACCACCCCTAGAATTTCCGGTAAACCAGCACCAGCCGGAAGATCACGTTCTCATCGAAAGGTGGAAAGAAGAAAAACTCAAGCCAGCCTGGGAAAGACCCTACCTTGGGCTGCTAACCACCAAGACTGCTGTTCGTACAGCAAAAAAAAAAAAAAAAAGATGGATTCATCACACCTGAGTCAAGAAAGTGCCACCCTCTCCAGAGTTGTAGGCCATAGTCCCAGAGGAAAATCCTACCAAACTAAAGCTAAGAAAAATCTAACTCTTTCAATCTATTCTATAACTCTTTCTTCTTTCCACGCTCTATTGCTGACCATTTAGTTATTAACAAAACCAAGTCAATTTCGCCTCAAACTACTGCATTTAATGCTTGCCTTTTTATACCCTGTGGGGACTTGCCAAGTCAAAGACAGCTCTCTACTTCAGAAAAGTACTTCTGTCCCTCCTGACTCTCCTCAGACTCAGCATTAGTAAACTAGGACCATTTAATCCAGGGAGATTTCGATAAAGACCCCAGTGCCAAACAGGGGTCTTGCCCCCCGATGTAGAGTTTTCATGCCATAGTTGGTCCAACTTTCTGTGGACCACTAAAGAGCAAGGATGGACTGCCCCAACCAGTTTTTCTAATTTCCTAAAACCATACATTCATTTTACTAGAGAATCATAAAAGTAAAAGACTTAAAACAAACTTTAGCAATTAAGACAGGATACCAAGATGCAAATGCCTGGTTAAAATTGATCAAATATTCCATCTGCCCGTTAAACAAAAGAAATTGTTACACTTATGCACATGGCAGGCTAGAGGTCCAGATGCTCCCCTTTCCAATAAGGTGGTCCTCCAGTCGACCAAGTATAGGCTGCATGGCAGCTCTTTTCCATGATTCTACAGCCGAGAGTAGTAAGTCGTGCCAAGATCTCTCTGTTATATCCCAAAGTCCGGCACCCTGCAGGTCAGCCCCCGAGGGACATCCAGCCTCCATCTCCCAACACTAAGTTCACTTCGTGTCTCTCACAACAGGGAGGAAACTTAGCGTTCCTTGGAGACCTGAAAGGATGCAGTGAGCTTAAACATTTTCAAGAGCTTATCAGTCAGTCAGCCCTTGTTCATCCCCGAGCGGGTGTGTGGTGGTATCATGGTGGACCTTTACGGCACTCTGCCAAATAACGCGGCACTCTGCCAAATAACGGGAGTGGCACTTGTACTTCAGTCCAACTGGCTATCCCTTTCACCCTGGCATTTCATCAACCAGAAAGAAAAAAATAAGACATCATAAAGTGAGTGAAGTCCCTTACGGGTCTTTCAACTATCATGTCTATTTAGACGCAATTGGAGTCCTACGAGGAATACCAGATCAATTTAAAGCTTAAAATCAAATAGCTGCAGGATTTTAGTCAATATTTTGATTGGTGACAGTTAATAAAAATGTAGATTAGATAAACTACATCTATTACAACCAACAGCAATGAGCTTTTCATGAGTTAAAAGAAAAACTCATGTCGGCCCCAGCCCTGAGGCTGCCTGACCTGACAAAACTCTTTACACTCTATGTGTCAGAAAGAGAAAAAATGGCAGTTGGAGTTTTAACCCAGACTGTAGGACCCTGGCCAAGGCCAGTGGCCTATCTCTCAAAACAACTAGACAGGGTTTCCAAAGGCTGGCTCCCAGATCTAAGGGCCCTAGCAGCAACAGCCCTGTTAGCACAAGAAGCAAATAAACTAACCCTTAGGCAAAACCTGAATATAAAGGTCCCCCAAGCTGTGGTAACTTTAATGATTACCAAAGGACATCATTGGCTAACAAATGCTAGATTAACCAAGTACCAAAGCTTGCTATGTGAAAATCCCCACATGACCACTGAAGTTTGCAGCACCCTAAACCCCACCACCTTGCTCCCAGTATCAGAGAGCCCAGCTGAACATAAATGTGTAGAGATGTTGAACTCAATTTATTCTAGCAGGCCCAACTTCCGAGACCATCCTCAAACATCAGTAGACTGTGAGCAGTACGTGGATGGGAGCAGCTTCGCCAACCCCTGCAAAGTGAGTCTGAAGAAGACGACAAGCCCTGTTCTAGTCACACCCAGAGGCTGACTGGTCCACGCATGGCTGAAGCATGAGAAAACTCATTGCGAGACTCATTTTCCTTAAAATTTAGACTTTTACAGTAAGGACTTCAACTGACCTTCCTCAGACTAAGGACTGTTCCCAGTGTATACATCAAGTCACTGAGGTAGGACAAAAAGTTGCTACAGTCCTATTATTTTATGGTTATTATAAGTGTACCGGAACTCTAAAAATAACTTGTTTGTATAATGTTATTCTATACAAGGTATGTAGCCCAGGAAATGACCAACCTGATGTGTGTTATGACCCATGTAAGCCTCTCATGACCACAGTTTTTAAAATAAGATTAAGAACTGAAGACTGGTAGAGGCTCATAAATGATACGAGTAAAGTGTTAGCCAAAACAGAAAAAAAAGGGGGTGCCCAAACAAGTCACCTTAAAATTTGATGCCTGTGCTGTCATTAATAAGTTAGGAATAAGGTGTAGTTCTCTTAATTAGAAAAGAGGCTATATGGCAGAAGATAAGTACATTTGTCATAAATTAGGACTGTGTGGAAATAAATGTAAATATTGGTCTTGTGTCATTTAGGACACTTGGATAAAAAAAAAATGAAAAGGATCCAGTCCACCTTCAGAAAGGAAAAAAAAAATGGCCCCTCCTGTACTAAAGGACAATGTAACCCCTTAGAGCTAGTAATAACCAATCCCCTTGATCCTCGCTGGAAAAAAAGGGGAACGTGTAACCCTAAAAATTGATGGAGCTAGACTAGATCTTCAAGTAAATTTCATGGTTTGAGAAAAAGTTTATAAATGCTCTCCTGAGCCAGTATTTCAAACCTTCTATGATAAACTAAAAGTGCCAGTACCAGAAATTCCATGAAAGACAAGAAATTTGTTTTTGCTAATAGCCGAACATGTAGCCCAGTCTCTCAATGTCACTTCATGTTGTATATGTGGAAAAATTATAATAGGAGATCAATGGCCATAGGAAGCCCGAGAATTAGTACCTACAGACCCAGTTCCTGATGAATTCCCAGCCCAAAAGAATCACCCTGATCACTTCTAGGTCCTAAAAGCCTCAATCATTAGACAATACTATATAGCAAGAGTAGAGAAGGACTTCACCCTTCCTGTAAGAAGACTACATGGTGGAGTTCAAACCACACACAGAAAAATCCATTCAGTAAATTTCCAAAGTTGCAGACCATTTAGGCCCACCCAGAATCCCACTGGGACTGGACAGCCCCCACTGGGCTATACTGGATATGTGGACATAGAACCTATGCTAAGCCACCTGACCAGTGGACAAGTAGTTGTATTGGCACTATTAAACCATCTTTCTTCCTACTGCCCATAAAAACAGGCAAACTCCTGGGCTACCCTGTCTATGCTTCCTGCAAAAAGAGAAGCATAACTATAGGAAATTGAAAAAAAATGATAAATGGCCGCCTGAGAGAATCATACAATATTATAGGCCTGCTACTTAGGCACAAGATGGCTCGTGAGGATACCGGACCCCCATTTACATGATCAACCAAATCATATGGTTACAAGCTGTCTTAAACATAATCACTAATAAAACCGGCAGAGCCTTGACTATTCTGACCTGGCAAGAAACTCAAATGAGAAATGCTATCTATCAGAATAGATTAGCTCTCGACTACTTGCTAGCAGCTGAAAGAGAAGGCTGTAAGAAATTTAACCTTACTAATTGCTGCTTACACATAGAATATCAAGGGCAAGTAGTTGAAGACAAAGTTAGAAATATGACAAAACTGGCACATGTGCCCGTGCAAGTGTCGCATGGATTTGATCCTAGGACCATGTTTAGAAAATGGTTCCCAGCACTAAAAAGATTTAAAACTCTTACAATAAGAGTTGTAATAGTAATAGGAACCTACTTACTGCTCCCTTGTTTGCTAACTGTACTTCTTCAAATGATTAAAAGCTTCATCGCTACCTTAGTTCACCAAAATGCTTCAGCGCAAGTGTACCATATGAATCACTATCAGTCTGTCTTGCAAGAAGACATAGGTAGTAAAAATGAAAGTGAGAACTCCCACTATTAAGTGAGAGTCTCAAAGCGGGGGAATAAGGGAGGAGACCACCCCTCATATTGTCTTATGCCCAATTTCTGCCTCCAAAGAAAGAAAAAGTAAAAACCAAAAGGCAGAAATGAAATCCACAAGCACACAGCCCGGCACCACACCCTGGGCCTGGTAGTTAAATATCGACCCCTGACCTAATTGGTTATGTTATCTATAGATTACAGACATTGTATAGGAAAGCACTGTGAAAATCCCTATCCTGTTTTGTTCTGATCTAATTACCAGTGCATGCAGCCCCCAGTCATGTACCCCCTGCTTGCTCAATCAATCATGACCATCTCATGCTCACCCCCGTGGAGTTGTGAGCCCTTAAAAAGGACAGGAAATGCTCACTCGGGGAGGTCAGCTCTTGAGACAGAAGTCTTGCCGATGCCCCCAGCTGAATAAACCCCTTCCTTCTTTAACTTCGGTGTCTGAGGAGTTTTGTCTGTGGCTCGTCCTGCTACACTTTGACTGGAGAGGTTAACCCACTTATATTTGAAATAATTACTGGTAGAGGAGTGACTTTCTTTTGTCATTTGCTATTACTTATTCATAAGCCTTACGACTTTCTGTCCCCCCCTTATTTACTGCATTACTGTCTTTTTTTGTGATTTTTTTTGTAGTGAAATATTTAGATTCATTTCTAATTTCTTCTTTTGTGTATTGAGCTATTTTCTTTGTGGTTATAATATGGATTATGTCTAACATCCTAACGTTATCACACTCTAATTTGAATTTATACCAGCTTAACTTAAGTAATAAACAAAAACTGTTCCTTTATAACTTGATCTCCACCCCTATCAGTTGCTACTGTCAACATATTTACAACTTGATACAGTGTATGTCTGAAAAAATAAATGAATAATTATTTTTAATGTGTTAGTCTCATAAATTATGTAGAAAACAAAATGTAAAGTTACCAACCAAAGTTATAATAATATTAGCTTTTAGACTAACAATTATGTTTTACAAATATTTTAGTATCTAAAATAATATCTAAAACAAAAAGCAGAGTTACAACTTCTCATTACAATAATAATAGCTTTCATAATGGCCCATGTATTTACTGTGGCTCAGATCTTTTCTTTCTTAATAAGGTTTCAAGTTACAGTCTAGTGTCCTTTCATTTCATTCTGCATGACTTTCATTAAGATTTCTTGCAGGAAAAATTTAGTGGTAATTAAGTCCCTTAGCTTTTGTTTATGTGGGGATGCCTTACTTTCTCCTTCACTTTTGAAGGACAATTTTTCCAGATGTAGAATTCTTGGTTCACAGTTTTTTTTTTTTTCTTTTAACACTTTGATATAACAGCCCACTGCCTTATGGCCTCCAACATTTCTGATGAGATATATGCTCCTAGTTTTATGAAGGGACCCTTGTATGTGACAAGTCACTTATCTATTGCTGCTTTCAAGATTCTCTCTGTTTTTCAAAAGTTTTATTTTTAATGTGTCTTAGTGTTGGTCTCTTTTAGTTCATCCAATTTTGAGTTTTTTGAGTTCCTTGCATGTTTATATTCATGTCTTCCATCAATTTTGGAAAGTTTTCAGCTATTATTTCTTCAGATATTCTACTTTCCCCTTTCTCTCTTTCCCTTCTGGGGTCCAACAATGTGCATAATAGTCGGCTTGAAGGTGTCCCATAGGTCCCTTGGGCTGTGTTCACTTTTATTCAGTCTTTTGGCTTTATGCTCTGCAAACTCAATTCTTTCCAGTATCTTCTCTTCTAGCGTGCTCATTCTTTGTTCTGCCTACTCAAATCTGTGTTTGGATATCTTTAATTAATTTTTCACTTTATGTATTATACTTTTCAGTTCCAGAATTTTGTTTTGGTTTCTTTTTAAACCTCTTTATTAATATTTCCATTTTTTCCATACATAATTTCATTGATTTTTCTCCACATTTTTCTGTAGTTTGAGAATCTTTTTTATCATTATTATACTTTAAGTTCTGGGGTACATGTGCAGAACGTGCAGGTTTGTTACATAGGTATACATGTGCCATAGTGGATTGTGGCACCCATCAGCCCATCATCTACATTAGGTATTTCTCCTAATGTGATCCCTCCCCTAGCCCCTCACCCCCCAACAGGCCCCAGTGCATGATGTTCCCCTCCCTGTGTCCATGTATTCTCATTGTGCACCTCCCACTTATGAGTGAGAACATGTGGTATTTGGTTTTCTGTTCTTGTGTTACTTTGCTGAGAATGATGGATTTTAGCTTCCTCCATGTCCCTGCAAAGGACATGAACTCATCCTTTTTATGACTGCATAGTATTCCGTGGTGTATATGTGCCACATTTCCTTTATCCAGTCTATCATTGATGGGCATTTGGGTTGGTTCCAAGTCTTTGCCATTGTGAATAGTGCCACAATAAACATACGTGTGCATGTGTCTTTACAGTAGAATGATTTATAATCCTTTGGGCATATATATACTCAGTAATGGGATTGCTCGGTCAAAAGGCATTTCTAGTTCTAGATCCTTGAGGAGTCACCACAATGTCTTCCACAATGGTTGAACTAATTTACACTCGCACCAACAGTGTAAAACTGTTCCTATTTCTCCACATCCTCTCCAGCATCTGTTATTTTCCTGACTTTTTAATGACCGCCATTCTAACTGGCCTGAGATGGCATCTCATAGTAGTTATGATTTGCATTTCTCTAATGGCCATTGATGATGAGCTTCCTTCATATGTTTGTTGGCAGCATAAATTCTTTTGAGAGGTGTCTGTTCATATCCTTTGTCCACTTTTTGATGGGATTTTTTTTTTTCATGTAAACTTGTTTAAGTTCTTTGTAGATTCTGGATATCAGCCCTTGGTCAGATGGATAGATTGCAAAAATTTTCTCCCATTCTCTAGGTTTCCTGTTCACTGTGATGACAGTTTCTTTTGCTGTGCTGAAATATCTTTATATATACTAAATTCCCAAATAGCCTGAAGTCTATTTCTAGATTATCTATTCTATTACATGGAACTATACATTCTTTATATTCTCCTGAATGCCAAAATTTTGCATGATACTAACCTTCCAAATTAGGTGAGAAGAGTATGTTCTCTTTATCTTTTTAAAATAATTTTATTGATCATTCCTTTTTGTCACATTCTAATTTTCAGATAAATTTCACCTACTTTTAATAAATTCCAAAGCAAATTTCAGAAGAATTTTTATTGGGCTGCATTGTACTAATGACTAATTGACATTTTACAAATATCTTGCCACATATGAAAAGATTATTTTATGATACTGTATAGAGTTTTAGAAATTTTCCAATATAGCATTCACATACTTTGTGTTTATTCATAAATGTTCTGATATTTTTGTTGCTACTATGAATGGGATTTTGATTGATATATAAGATTTTATATATGGATTTTGATTCATATACAAGAAAATTAAAAATTAAGAATTTATTAAATAATGTATTTTTATGTTGCAAATTATTCTCTAGTTAAGTTTCATGGTATTCTAGATATAGGATCATATAATTGGCAAGTAATAATTTTATCTCTTCCCAACATTTATAACTTAATGCTTTTACATAACTGCTTTAGCTACCACCTCCAGTGAAAAATATTAAATAATAGTGGTACTAGGAAACAATCTTTGTTTTATCCTACAAACATCTACTCCCACATACATGCATGCACCCGTGTGCATGCACACACATACACATGTGCATACATACACATACACGCACACACACATGAACACACACTTATTTTAAGAAATTGTTTATCCATTTTGGGTTATATATATTCAATAATATAAAATGTTTTTTAGGTACACAAAATGTAATATTTTTATTTTTTCATTACAGATTACTGAGAATTTTATTGCAGCAACTCAGCATTCCTGGAATGAGCCTCATTTGGCAAAGGGATATATTCTTTTAATACACTGCTGAATTGCATTTGCTACATTTTCTAAGATGATTCTCATCAATATTGTGCAAGATTGACTTGCAAATTGTTTTCGTCTTTTCCACGTCAGGTTTTGTATCAATACTACGCTGTCTAATAAAGGTTATTGTTGTTTTTGCCTTCTATTTCTATGATTGGGGGACAGTTTTAATATGTCGTAAGTTAATATTACACAATTCTTGATAATTTACACAAAATTCATCTGTGAAGCCATCCAGAAGATGTAATTGACAGGCAGAGGTGGATTAGTAAACCCTCGCTACTTGACCGTTTTATTCCTTCCATTGTGCTTTTTTTCCCAATCAGATTTTTCTATCTCCTTTTAAACCAGTTTTAAATTTCAGAGAAAATCATTCATTTCATCCACATTTTCAAATTTTAGTACATATAAAACTTGCGCAAAATTGTAGCATTCTTTTGTCTGTATTTTAAGTCATCTCCTAATTTTTATCCATAATTTTGTGTATTTTTGGCTTTCTTCATTTCCCCAACTAATGACTTTTATATTATCAAAGAACAAGCTCTTAAAAACATTAAGTTGACATTTAATCATAGATTAATAGTTTTCATTATCAATGCCTGTTGCTTTCCTTTTCTTGTTGATTTTTTAAGAACTTATTCCTTTTTCATTCTTACTAGATTAAAACTGGAAACATTGAGGCTATAAATTTTCATTGAAATATGACTCTAATTGTAGCTCTATTTGACTTCTTCAAGTTTATTAATGTGACTACTTCTATGATCAAACAATTATCAAATAGAAACATATCTAATTGTCAGGATTACTGATACACAGATAATCTGTTGACTATATCTTCATATTTGATAGCATCACATTTTTCTTTTAACTTTTATTTTAAGTTCAGGGGTACATGTGCAGGTTTGTTACATAGGTAAACATGTGTCATGGGGGTTTCTTGTACAGATTATTTCATCACTCAGATATTAAGCCTAGGACCCATTAGTAATTTTTCCTGAATCTCTCCCTTCTCTTATCCTCCTCCCTCCTATAGGCCCCAGTGTCTGTTGCTCTCCTCTATATGTCCATATGTTCTCAACATTCGGCTCCCACTTATAAGAGAGAACATAGCATCACAATTTGAATGCAACTTATTCTGACTCCACATTTTGAGTGCTTAACTCTTATTTTCTATTGCTTCCTTACTTGCTGTTTGTTTTATATCTTTTGCTTTATGGCCTGGATTTTATTAGTTTTGAAATTTCCCCTTTATCCCTTCAATTATTAATTTAGAAAATACATACAATTGTCAGGTTTTAGGTCTATTAGTGATGATTTTATGTATTTAAAATTATACTTAAAGCACTCTAAAGTGTCATTAACTATAAGATGTTTTGTTATTTTTTTAATGATCTTGAAAGAAAATATGGTGCCAATTACAACTATATGTTATTACTGATTGGAAGACATATTCTAATTTCAGAAATGTTTCTTAGAATTGAGGAAATACAATAGTATGCTTAAGCCATATTTTTCCATTTATATACATCAAAAACAAACTGTCCTAAGAAAGATGAAGTAATTTAGCATATTAATATGACCTTCTCTCCAACCCCTCTCCCCAAACCTCCATTTTGCAAGTTCTTTCTGAACTTTTCATCTCAGTTAACTATCATCAAATTATTATTAATTACCTTTTATTTAAGAATTCCAATATTACATCCCCTTTTCCTAGTCTGTCTGATTTTATGTTTAACATATTAATCACCAGTCCTTCTAGATGGTAATTTTGCCATTTATGCATTCCTTCTTTTGATTCATCTTCTATGTAAGTTTTTAGAGACAGGTCATAAAAGCTATAATTTCTTACTTTTTAAATTTTCTCCTATTTTTCTTCAATACTCTACAGATATTATAGCATCACTTGAAATCTGAGAAAAAATACGGGATCAACTTGATTTTTAAAAATATCGTAGGTGACATTTTTCTTACTCTAGTCATGCCTACGAAATTTTTTAAATCTTAAAAGTATATCTTTCAGTCTTTATTACATTTTCCTCGTATTTAGTAAACCCTCTCAATCTATAGATTGCAGTTTTAATTTCAGGGATAGCTCTTCCCTCTATATCAATAACATTTCCACCAAGTAGTTTTTAATTTCTACCTCACTACATTTTGTGTGATTTTTTTTCTGAAGTATTTCCTCCAACTCATTAAGAACATCTGCTACATTATTCACTCTATATCTTCCTGGGTCTAATGTGGTTTTAATTATTTTTGACCGCTTTGCTCATCCCCATCTGCCAACACTTTTCTAACCTTACTTTAGTATCCTTTTATCTATATCTTGATCTCTTAAATCTCTTCCTTGATCTCTTATCATAAAGCCTATGATCATTTTATCTCCTTGAGAGTGTTGAAAATTTTTCTTAAAATGTTCATTTCCCCTAATAGTTCTTTTTTCAAAATATTTTCCTTATTTGCCTTTGTACTTTCACTTATTTTATTTCTTTTTGGTAGTACTCATATACAGGTCTGAAGTTGACATTTATATTAGAAGAGGGGAGCTTCAGTACATCTGCTATTTGTTATGATTAGTGTGGTTAAGTTTCTCTACTTATCAAGTCCCATTTTCAAACATACTTCTATAACATGAGCTGCAAAGCTAGAACTGGGATAAGAAAAATAGAGAGTACAATGTGATCCTCTGTCAGACCCCACCTCTCCTATTAGTCCCAATTTGCTATTTGCCACTCATATCCCTAGTGCTCTTATTTCCCAGTTAAGTGTTACTGGTAAGATCTTTCTGAATTTAGGGACATATGTATCAGCATTTGACATCAAACTTTAATTTAGTTCGAATATTATCAATGATGGCAGCGGCAGGCCATCCGGAGCGGCCGCTGCCACCACTCCAGCTGCAGAGAGGAGCTGCGAGCAGTGGCTGCAGGGGCAGCAATGGCAGCAGTGGGTCCCCTATGCCCGACGTCCCTGAGGCAGCCAACTGCACTGCCACCACCCTCGTGCAGCCAGACGGGACAGGATCCCAGGCCTGGAGCCTCAGCCACACCAGACCCTGTATCTGCTCACCACTCTTGCCAGCTGCCACTGAAAAGAGAGAGAAGGGGGTTGGCAGAGCTGGGCCTGGGGCAGTGTGATGCTTCACAGAGCCCGCAGGAGCCAGGGACAAGTGGGAGCTCCCCTGGAGCCAGCCGCCCCAGTGGCCACAGCGATGGGGCCTGGCCGAGCCACCCGCTGGCGGGGGAGCAGCACTGTTGGGCACAGAGGGGTGGACAGACAGGGGCCCAGTGAGGACCTCGAGCCCCCTCCCCAGGCTGAAAGATGTGGCCAGGGCTGCTAGCATGCTCCATGGAGCGGACGGGAGCCTCACCCTCCCAAGCACAGGACTTGGGTGTCTGCACTCTGCACCCTCAGGGGCCCGGGAAGGCCTCCACTGCCCCCACAGCCTCAGGGATGTCTGCTTCCATTACCTGGCTTCTCCCCACTCCTGGTGCCCACTCTCATCTCGGAGCAGGGTTGGGGCTACGCACGGGAACTGTCATAGCCCAGCGGGGTGGGTGCATGCTCGGGGGCAGCACTAACACATCAGCCCCTTGCTGCCTTGGCCCCCTCTGGACTTTGAGCACCAACAAGCATTGCAGAGAACATGAGGCGGCACTGAGAGGAACTCGGCACTGGCTTGCAGGTGACCCTTGGCGTGAGCAGCCTGAGAAGCCTGGGTGCCGTGGTCAGCAGCAGTGGGCAGACAGGCACCTTGGTGGAAGGGCACGGGACCCTGGTGAGGCTGCACCTTCAGGCCAGGGAGGGACTGAAGGATGGGGGTTGGGCTGGTAGTCCCACAGACCAGAGTGGGAACTTGCAGTGCCTTTTCCGGTCCTGCCCTTAGCCACCCATGGACCAACTGGCACACACTTCCTCCCCTGAGGCCCACAAAAGCTCCAAGCTCAGCCATAGCTGGACAGACAATGGGATAACCAGCTGAAGAGAAGACCTACCCTCTCTGTTGGGAGCTGAAACGTGTTGGGATGACCTGCCTGCAAAGAGGAGCTACCCTCTCCTAGAAGCTGAACACTCCATGGGACACCCTGGCTACAGAAATGAGCTGTACCCTGTGGATCTCCTCTGAGCTGTTCTATCACTCAAAAAAGTTCCTCTTCCTCTTGGTCACCCATCACTTGTCTATGTACCTCATTCTTCCTGGTCACAGGACAAGAACGCAGAACCCACCAAATGGCATGGCTAAAAGAGTTGTAACACAAACAGGGCTGAAACATGCCCCTTGCTCGCCATGTTCCAGGCAAAGATAAGGAGACAAGAGCTGTGGCCCTTTGGGGAACACAGACCTGGGAGCTCCCAGAGCCAGGGCTGTGATTCCCTCTTTGGGGCCCTCTGTTTCATGGGATCTACAAGCTTCTGAGTGCCACCACATTCCCTGGTACCAGCTGGGGAAGCTGCTTGCCTTGCACCAGGTTCAGCTGCAGCCTTGCAGAGCTGGAACCCATGCCAGCATCTAGAGCTGCTTGCCCTGCGGCAGCAGCAGACAAGTCTGACTGCACAGTGGTCAGACCCCATGCTAGCTCATACACTCCTCCCAACTCCATGCTTGACTTGCAGTCTCCGTTGGAGGCATGGGATCCAGGCTGGTAGCATGAGGTGAGTGCAGCCTACCAAGCTGAGTGGGTGGAAAAAGCCAAGCAGGCACAAGCAAAACTTGGGCAAAGGCACCACTGGCCACAGGTTTCCAGCCAAAAAAGCAACACCCCAAAGATCCCATAACAACAATATCTAGAAAATAGCCTTTGTAATAAGTGGAATGGAGCGAAGGTCACTGCTATCGTTTCATTTATGCCTTAAGCTTACACTTCTATCTTTGGCTCTTTTTGTTCTTTTCAGAGAGCATTTCATGAACAGCAATCAGCTCAATCACTCATCATTCTTAGAACTCTTAGAATTTCAGTTTTCAAATAAGTTTCCAATGATTTAAAGTAAAAGATGAAAGCAAATGAAAGGAGATCAAATAGACTATCTTAATTTGTGATAATATTTAAATTTTATGTGAAACTTCAAGTGATCTCAGACAATTTCACTAATTTAGCTCTTTTAAGGCACAAGCAAATTATCTTTACCTTTCATTTGATCATATGACCCTGTCGATATTCTAAAACTTTTCTGAAAGTCATCATGGGAGTCACATATCCTGATGTTTGCATTTGATGCCTAAAAATATCCTGCACACTTTTTGTCAAATGAGCATCAATTGTTTTCAATGGACTAACCCCATCATTTGGTTAGCCATTCCTATCCAAAATAATAGAAAAATAAAAACATGAAGATATTGAAAGATAACTGAAACATTTTTTAAGTTGAAGATTATTTCAGGATGATTAAATAAGTCCTAATCAAAGCAAACAGGTCTTCTTTTACCAAGAACAAGTAATGACAAAATATAAGCATAAAGTGGTTTGATTTGTTTAATATATATATATAGATATAGATAGATAGATAGATAGATAGATAGATAGATAGATAGATAGATAGATAGATAGATCAGAACATAGATAATCATAGCAGGTAAGACATTAATGATAACCATTCTCTGAAATACTCTTGGAATTCTCTTTTAGAACGCCTTTCACAACCATTATTTTGTTAATTGCAATGGTAGCAATTATTTACTATCTGAAACTTTTTAATGTTTTAATTCAGACACAAAAAGTGATTCTCAACTGGGAATGACTTTTCTCTTCAAGGGACGTTGGGCAATGCCTGGTAACAGTTTTAGTTGTCACAAGTTATGAGAGGGCGAACACTACTGGCAGTGAATAGGTAGAGGCCAGGAATGCACTTAAACATTCTGAAGTGCATAGGAGAGCCCCCACAACAACGAATTATCCATCCCAACATGTTAATAGTGCCAAAGGTGAGGAACCTTGCATTAGAGTCAAGAATGATGAAAAAGATGGGAGACTGCTTTAGCATAGTACCTTGCATTCTGTGGGGATTTAACAAACATCTTGGATGAAGGAATAATTAAGGGAAATGACACTGTTTGGGATGATAAATTATCGTCACAAAACAAAAGGATCCATACAGTGCCTCTAAATATATTGTTATGGGGAAAACTGTACAGCTTTCCAAGAAGACTATTTCGAAAGACAAAATTTTGAAAGAACGTAATAATATAATTGCTTTAAAAGCCACATACAACTAAAGACACAAGAAATCTGAGAAGACTACATCTTTTCATCTTATTACTTACAGAGTTTTATGAGACAGGAAAAATAAACTACTGATGTAGCCAATACCTTCTGCTCATCTATAAAGTTGGTCTTTTCTTCCAAATACTATATGTGGATGGAAAAGATGGTTCTCCCTACAAATCTTGAAATCTACTTACAATAAACTCTGAGTAAAAAGATGTAACTGTAAAACAACCTATAAAAATTTGGCTGGGCATGGTGGCTCATGCCTGTAGTCCCAGCACTTTGGAAGGCCAAGGTGGGCGGATCACTTGAGGTCAGGAGTTTGAGACCAGCCTGGCCAATATGGTGAAACCCTGTCTCTACTAAAAATACAAAAAAAAAAAAAAAAAAAAAAAAAAAAGGCATGATGGCACATGTCTGTGATCCCACATCCTTGGGAGACTGGAGCAGCAGAATGGCTTGAACCCGAGAGGTAGAGGTTTCAATGAGTGGAATCCACACCAGTACACTCCAGCCTGGACAACAGAATGAGACTCCATTTCAAAAAAGAAAAAAAAAAATACTCCTTTGTATCTTAAAAATTCATATCAGAGAAGAAACTAAATTTTATCTCACTTACGATAACATTTCACTAGCAACCAAAGTCCACTGAAAGAAATATGCAACCTTGATTAAAGAAAAATAAATGGGCAGAAGAATTTCTAAATGTCACTATTTTGGTTAAGCTATTCAAACAAACTGAGCTGCTGATGCTGCCAATCCTGCCAATGAGAAACATAACGTATTATGCACTAAAGGGAACAAATTCCATAGCCAGAGACTTGAGATTGGTTTTTGGGCCAACCAATTCATGGCTATGGAAACACAGACTGAGTACTTAACCATAAAGGTCCTAAGTTCCTCCACTGATAAATGGGGATGCTAAAAAGCTACCTTATTGGGGGTTGCATGTTATTATTACTTTAATCACAATAGAACTGAAAGATCAGAGGGTTGACTCTGCCTAATTTAATTTCCTAGAGCACTACGGCCCCAGTATCATTTTGAAGTATTATAATTTTTAGTATTTAATATTTAGTATTTAAATATTATAATTTTAAGTATAATACTCTTACCTAATATAGAAACTCTCATGTGACACATACTGTTAGAAAGTTCATAACATGGCTTCAAATTAGATTCACTGGCAATTTTATAATGAATTTTAATTATTTTTATTTTTTTAGAGATGGGGTCTGTCTCACTCTGTTGTCCCCAAGGTGGATGCAATGGCACAATCAGAGCTCACTGCAGCTTTGAACTCTTGGGCTAAAGCAATCCTCCTGTGTCAGCCTCCTGGAGAGCTAAGAGGACTACTATGTGCCACCATGACTGGCTTCCTTTCCCTATCTATCTATCTATCTATCTATCTATCTATCTATCTATCTATCTATGTATCAATCAACCTACCTACCTACCTACCTACCTACCTACCTAAAATCAGGTCTCCCTCTGTTGCCCAGACTGGTGTAGAATGCCTGGCCTCAAGTAAGCCTCCCAGATAGCTCAAATTACAGGAGTGAGCCATCACATCCAGCTAATTTTTTATATTATTATTCTACTTTCAGTTTTGGGATACATGTGCTGGTTTGTTACACAAGTATATATGTGCCATGGTGTTTGCTACATCCATCAACCATTTCATCTACATTAGGTATTTCTCCTAATGCTACCCCTCCCCTAGCCCCCCACACCCCAACAAGCCCTAGTGTGTGATGACTCCCTACCTGTGTCCATGGGTTCTCATTGTTACACTCCCACTTATGAGTAAGAACATATGGTGTTTGGTTTTCTTTATTTCTTTATTATTATTATTATTATTTGAGATGGAGTCTCACATTGTCACCTAGGCTGGAGTGCAGTTGCACAATCTCGGCTCACTGCAACCTCTGCCTCTCGGGTTCAAGCAATTCTCCTGCCTCAGCCTCCGGAGTAGCTGAGATTACAGGTGCCCAACACCATGCCCAGCTAATTTTTTGTATTTTTGGTAGAGATGGGGTTTCACCATTTTAGCCGGAATGGTCCCGATCTCCTGACCTCGTGATCTGCCCGTCTCAGCCTCCCAAAGTGCTGGGATTACAGGCGTGAGCCACTGCGCCCGGCTGGTGTTTGGTTTTCTGTTCCTGTGTTAGTTTGCTGGGAATGATGGTTTCCAGTTTCATCCATGTCCCTGCAAAGGACATGACTCATCCTTTTATGGCCGCATATGTGCCACATTTTCTTTTTTCTTTTTTTTTTTTTCTGAGACAGTTTCAATCTTTTTGCCCAGGCTGGAATGCAATGGCACAATCTCAGCTCACTGCAACCTCCATCTCCCAGGTTCAAGAGCTTCCCCTGCCTCAGGCTCCCAAGTAGCTGAGACTACAGGCACATACCACCACGCTGGCTAATTTTTTGTATTTAGTAGAGATGTGGTTTCACCATGTTGGTCAAGCTGGTCTAGAACTCGTGACCTCAGGTGATCCACCCACCTCGGCTCCCAAGTCACATTTTCTTTATCCAGTCTATCACTGATGGGCATTCGGGTTGGTTCCAAGTCTTTGCTATTTTGAATAGTGCCGCAATAAACAAACATGTGCATGTGTCTTTATAGTAGAATGATTTATAATCCTTTGGATATATACCAGTAATGGGATGGCTGGGTCAAACGGTATTTCTAGTTCTAGATCCTTGAGGAATCACCACACTGTCTTCCACAATGGTTGAACTAATTTACACTCCCACCAGCAGTGTAAAAGCATTCCTATTTCTCCACATCCTCTCCAGCATCTGTTGTTTCCTGACTGTTTAATGATCCCCATTCTAACTGGCATGAGATAGTATCTCATTGCGGTTTTCATTTGCATTTCTCTGATGACCAGTGATGATGAGCTTTTTTTCATGTTTCTTGGCTGCGTAAGTGTCTTCTTTTGAGAAGTGTCTGTTCATATCCTTCACCCACATTTTGATGGGGTTATTTGTTTTTTTTCTTGTAAATTTGGTAGATTCTGGATATTAGCCCTTTGTCAGATGGATAAATTGCAAAAATTTTCTCCCATTCTGTAAGTTGCCTGTTCACTCTGATGATAGTTTCTTTTGCTGTGCAGAAGCTCTTTAGTTTAATTAGATCCCATAAGTCAATTTTGGCTTTTGCTGCAATTGCTTTTGGTGTTTTAGTAATAAAGACTTTGCCCATACCTATGTGCTGAGTGGTACTGCCTAGGTTTTCTTCTAGGGTTTTTATGAGTTAGGATTTACATCTTTGGTCTTTAATCCATCTTGAGTTAACCTTTATATGAGGTGCAAGGAAGGGGTCCAGTTTCAATTTTCTGCACATGGCTAGCCAGTTTTCCCAACATCATTTATTAAATAGGGAATCCTTTTCCCATTGCTAGTTTTTGTCAGGTGTGTCAAAGAACAGATGGTTGTAGATGTGTGGTGTTATTTCTGAGGCCTCTCTTCTGTTCCATTGGTCTATATATCTGTTTTGGTCCCAGTGCCATGCTATCTTGGTTGCTGTAGCTTGCAGTATAGTTTAAAATCAGGTAGTATGATGCCTTCAGCTTTGTTCTTTTTGTTTATATTGTCTTGGCTACATGGGCTCTTTCTTGGTTCCATATGAAAATTAAAGTAATTTTTTCTAATTCTTTGAAGAAATTCAATGGTAGCTTGATGGGAATAGCATTGAATCTATAAATTACTTTGGACAGTATGGCCATTTTTATGATACTGAATATTCCTATCCATAAGCATGGAATGTTTCTCCATTTGTTTGTGTCTTATTTCCTTGAGTTTGTAGTTCTCCTTGAAGAGGTCCTTCACATCCCTTGTAAGTTAGATTCCTAGGTATTTTATTCTCTTTGTAGCAATTGTGAATTGGAGCTCACTCACACTTTGGCTCTCTGTTTGTCTATTATTGGTGTATAGGAATGCTTGTGATTTTTACACATTGATTTTGTATCCTGAGACTCTGATGAAGTTGCTTAACAGCCTAAGGAGTTTTTGGGCTGAGACAATGGGGTTTTCTAAATATACAATCATGTCATCTGCAAACAGAGACAATTTGACTTCCTCTCTTCCTATTTGAATACCCTTTACTTCTTTCTCCTGCCTGATTGCCCTGGCAAGAACTTCCAATACTATGCTGAATAGGAGTGGTGAGAGAGGGCACCCTTGTCTTGTGCCAGTTTTCAAAGGGAATGCTTCCAGCTTTTGCCCAGTTGTGGGTTTGTCATAAGTAGCTCTTATTATTTTGAGATATGTTCCATCAATACCTAGTTTATTGAGTGTTTTTAGCATGAAGGAGTGCTGAATTTTATGGAAGATCTTTTCTGCATCTCTTGAGATAATCATGTGGCTTTTGTCATTGCTTTTGTTTATATGATGAATTACATTTATTGATTTGCATATGTTGAATCAGCGTTGCATCCCAGGGATAAAGCCAACTTGATCATGGTGGATAAGCTTTTTGATGGGCTGCTGGATTCGATTTGACAGTATTTTATTGAGGATTTTTGCACTGACGTTCATCAGGGATATTGACCTGAAATTTTCTTTTTTTATTGTGTCTCTACCAGGTTATGGTATCAGGATGATGCTGGCCTCATAAAATGAGTTAGGGAGGATTCCCTCTTTTTCTATTGATTGGAATAGTTTCAGAAGGAATGATACCAGTTCCTTTTTGTACATCTGATAGAATTCAGCTGTGAATCCGTCTGCTCCTGGACTTTTTTAGGTGGTAGGCTATTAATTACTGCTTCAATTTCAGAACTTATTACTGGTCTATTCAGGGATTCAGCTTCTTCCTGGTTTAGTCTTGGGAGGGTGTATGTGTCCAGGAATTTAGCCATTTCTTCTAGGCTTTCTAGTTTATTTGCGTAGATGTGTTTATAGTATTCTCTGATGGTAGCTTGTATTTCTGTGAGATCGGGGGTGATATCCCCTTTATCATTTTTTACTGTGTCTATTTGATTCTTCTCTCTTTTCTTCTTTATTAGTCTGGCAAGGGGATTATCCATTTTGTTAGTCTTTTCAAAAAACCAGCTCTTGGATTCACTGATTTTTTGAAGGGTTTTTCATGTCTCTATTTCCTTCAATTCTGCTCTGATCTTAGTTATTTATTGTCTTCTGCCAGCTTTGGAATTTGTTTGCTCTTGCTTCCCTAGTTCTTTCAATTGTGATGTTAGGGTGTCGATTTTGGATCTTTCCTACTTTTTCTGTTGGGCATTTAGTGCTATAAATTTCCCTCTACACACTGCTTTGGCTGTGTCCTAGAGATTCTGGTATGTTGTGTCTTTGTTCTCATTGGTTTCAAGAACTTACTCATTTCTGCTTAATTTTGTTATTTACCCAGTAGTTATTCAGGAGCAGGTTGTTCACTTTCCATGTAGTTGTGTTGTTTTGAGTGAGTTTCTTAATCCCGAGTTCTAATTTGATTGTGCTATGGTCTGAGAGACTGCTGAGGAGTGTTTTACTTCCAAATATGTGGTCAATTTTGAGTAAGTCCTGTGTGGTGCTGAGAAGAATATATATTCTGTTGATTT
Organism: Rhinopithecus roxellana; assembly: GCF_007565055.1. Classification (NCBI taxonomy): domain Eukaryota; kingdom Metazoa; phylum Chordata; class Mammalia; order Primates; family Cercopithecidae; genus Rhinopithecus; species Rhinopithecus roxellana. Next base: position 25,775,090 of record NC_044565.1, read on the forward strand.
GGGGTAGAGAGTTCTGTAGATGTCTATTAGGACCACTTGGTCCAGAACTAAGTTCAGGTCCTGGATATCCTGGTTAATTTTCTCCTGCCTGATTGCCCTGGCAAGAACTTCCAATACTATGCAGAATAGGAATGGTGAGAGAGGGCAACCTTGTCTTGTGCCAGTTTTCAAAGGGAATGCTTCCAGCTTTTGCTCATTTGTGGGTTTGTCATAAATAGCTCTTATTATCTTGAGATACATTCCATCAATACAGAATGACAGAAAATTAACAAGGATATCCAGGACTTGAACTCAGTTCTGGACAGAAAATCGTTGATCTGTCTAATATTGACAGTGGGGTGTTAAAGTCTCGCACTATTATTGTGTGGGAGTCTAAGTCTCCTTGTAGGTCTTTAAGAACTTGCTTTATGAATTGGGGTGCTCTGTATTGGGTGCATATATATTTAGGATAGTTAGCTCTTCTTGTAGCATTGATCCCTCTACATTATGTAATGCCCTTCTTTGTCTTTATTGATCTTTGTTGGTTTAAAGTTTGTTTTTTTTTTATGAGAGACTAGGATTGCAACCCGTGCTTTTCTTTTTCTTTCTTTTTTTTTTTTTTTAATGCTTTCCATTTGCTTGGTAAATATTCCTCAATCCATTTATTTTCAGCCTATGCGTCTTTACACGTGAGATGAGTCTCCTGAATACAGCACACTGATGGTCTTGACTCTTTATCCAATTTGCCAGTCTCTGTCTTTTAATTGGGGCATTTAGCCCATTTAGATTTAAGGTTAATACTGTTATGTGTGAATTTGATCCTGTCATTATGATGCTAGCTGTTTGTTATTTACCCAGTAGTTATTCAGGAGCAGGTTGTTCACTTTCCATGTAGTTGTGTTGTTTTTGCACATAAGTTGATGTAGTTTCTTCAGAGTGTCAATGAATTTACACTTTGATAAGTTTTTGCAGTGGCTGACACCGTTTTTTCCTTTCTATATTTAGAGCTTCCTTCAGGAGCTCTTGTAAGGCAGGTCTGGTGGTGACAAAAATCCCTCAGCATTTGCTTGTCTTTAAAGGATTTTATTTCTCCACTTATGAAGCTTAGTTTGGTTGGATATGAAATTCTGGGTTGAAAATTATTTTCTTTAATAACGTTGAATATTGGCCCCCACTCTCTTCTGGCTTATAGGGTTTCTGCAGAGAGATCTGCTGTAAGTCTGATGGGCTTCCCTTTGTGGGTAACCTGACCTTTCTCTCTGGCTGCCCTTAACATTTTTTTCCTTCATTTCAATCTTCATGAATCTGACAATTATGTGTCTTGGGGTTGCTCTTCTGGAGGAGTATCTTTGTGGTGTTCTCTATAGTTCCTGAATTTGAATGTTGGCCTGTCTTGCTAGGTTGGGGAAGTTCTCCTGGATAATATCCTGAAGTGTGTTTTCCAACTTGGTTCCATTCTCTTGTCACTTCCAGGTACACCAGTCAATCGTAGGTTTGGTCTTTCCACACTGTCCTGTATTTCTTGGGGGCTTTGTTCATTCTTTTTTCTCTAATCTTGTCTTCATGCTTTATTTCACTAAGTTGGTCTTCAGTCTCTGATATCCTTTCTCCTGCTTGATCAATTCAGCTAATGATTCTTCTGTATGCTTCACAAAATTCTCATGCTGTGTTTTTCAGCTCCATCAGGTCACTTATGTTCTTCTGTAAACTGGTTATTCAGTTAGCACTTCCTGTAACCTTTTATCAAAGTTATTAGGTTCCTTTCACTGGGTTAGACCATGCTCTTTTAGCTCAGAAGAGTTTGTTATTACCCACCTTCTGAAGCCTACTTCTGTCAATTCATCAACTCATTCTCCATCCAGTTTCGTTCCCTTGTCAATGAGGAGTTGCGTTCCTTCAGAGGAGAAGAGGCATTCTGATTTTGGAATTTTCAGCATTTTGCATTGGTTTTTCCTCATCTCTGTGGATTTATCTACCTTTTATCTTTGATGCTGATGACCTTTGGATGGGGTTTTTGTGTGGGTGTCCTTTTTGTTCATGTTTTCACTTTCTGTTTGTTAATTTTCCTTCTAACAGTCAGGCCCTTTATTAATTTTCCTTCTAACAGTCAGGCCCCTCTGCTGCAGGTCTGCTGGAGTTTCCTATAGGTCCCCTCCAGACACTGTTTTTCTGGGTATCACCAGCAGAGGCTGCAGAACAGCAAAGATTGCTGCCTGGTACTTCTGCTGGAAGCTTTGTCCCAGAGGGGCACCTGCCCGATGTCTGTCAACCCCTGCTGGGAGGTATCTCCCAGTCAGAAGGCATGGGGGTCAGGGACCCACTAGAGGAGGCAGTCTGTCTCTTAGCAGAGCTTGAGTGTTGTGCTGGGAGATCCACTGCTCTCATCAGAGCTGGCAGGCAGGAACATTTAAGTCTGATGAAGGTGAGCCCACAGCTACCCCTTCCCCCAGGTGCTCTGTCCCAGGGAGATGGCAGTTTTATCTATAAGCCCCTGACTGGGGTTGCTGCCTTTCTTTCAGAGATGCCCTGCCCAGAGAGGAGGAATCAAGAGAGGTAGTCTGGCTACAGTGGCTTTGCTGAACTGCGGTGGGTTCTGCCCAGTTCCCAGCTAAATTTTAAACAATTATTTTGATAACTAGCTTTTTCAAAAAATTTTGCTCCATATTAACTCCTCTCATACAAACAGTGAATTAACAATTTGCTCTTATCTAATATGGATATAAGAACAAAAACTATATCAGATTGTGCTCTCAAATAGGTCTTTAATGACAGCAAATAATTAAACCTAGAGTAAATCTATTTAGCAATATATTAAAATCGGTAATTTATTTCAGTGATGAATTATTCCTAAAGAACATTTTTAGGACAGCTGGATTACTAATGCAATTTATGTGATTAAATTTGGAATACTTCAAATCATGTCACTATATTCTTCCCCAGAGGAGCAATCTCATTTTTATAACTCACCATGTGGTAGATCATTGAGTACACATTAGGTAGTCAATAAATGTTTATTGAACTAAATGGAAAGCAGTGAACTTGAAATTCTAGGAGCTCATGTTATTCTAAAGCTGTACATATGATAATAAAACAGATGAAACAATGCAAAGGAAACAAATTAGAATTGTATTACACCACTTTATCTAGGATGGTAGACTATGAAGATATATAACTCAATCAGAAAAACACCAAAAAGAAAAATGTGATGATACTGAAGCCTGGGCCTATAGCTATCAATTTGTGTTTAAAAAAAAAAAAAATATTGGCTGGGCATAGTGGCTCACACATGTAATCCCAGTGCTTTGGGAAACTGAGGTGGTAGGATCACTTGAGGACAGGAGTTTGAGACCAGCCTGTGCAACACAGCGAGATCCCAGCTCTACAGAAAATTTAAAAATTAGTTAACTGTTATGGCATGTGCCTGTAGACCTAGTTACTCAGGAAGCTGAGGTGGGAGGATCACTTAAGTCCAGCAGTTTGAGGTTGCAGCCATCTATGATTGTGCCACTGCACTTCAGACTGGGTAACACCGTGAGAACACTATCTCTTAAGAAAAAAAACAGAGAGAGATAAACATTCATGTAGACCAATATATTTCATGGTGTTGCGGGAAGTCAGGGACGCCGAACAGAGGGACCGGCTGAAGCCACGGCAGAAGAACATAAATTGTGAAGATTTCATGGACATTTATTAGTTCCACAAATTAATACTTTTATAATTTCTTACACCTGTCTTTACTGTAATCTCTGAACATAAGTTGTGAAGATTTCATGGACACTTATCACTTCCCCAATGAATTTCCTTGTGTTTTCCTATGCCTTTATTTACTTTAATCTCTTAATCTCATCATCTTCTTTGTAAGGTTTGTAAGCTTTGTAAGCTTTGTAAGCTTTGTAAACTCTACAAGCCAGAAGAGAGTGGGGGGCAATATTCAACATCTTAAAGAAAAGAATTTTCAACCCAGAATTTCATATCCAGCCAAACTAAGTTTCATAAGTGAAGGAGAAATAAAATCCTTTACAGATAAGCAAATGCTTAGAAATTTTGTCACCACCAGGCCTGCCTTACAAGAGACCCTGAAGGAAGCCCTAAACATGGAAAGGAACAACCGGTACCAGCCATTGCAAAAACATGCCAAAATGTAAAGACCATCGAGGCTAGGAAGAAACTGCATCAACTAACGAGCAAAATAACCAGTTAATATTATAATGGCAGGATCAAGTTCACACATAACAATATTAACCTTAAATGTTAATGGACTAAATGCTCCAATTAAAAGACACAGACTGGCAAACTGGATAAAGAGTCAAGACCCATCAGTCTGTTGTATTCAGGAGACCCATCTCACATGCAGAGACATACATAGGCTCCAAATAAAGGGATGGAGGAAGATCTACCAAGCAAATGGAGAACAAAAAAAAGCAGGGGTTGCAATCCTAGTCTCTGATAAAACAGACTTTAAACCATCAAAGATCAAAAGAGACAAAGAAGGCCATTACATAATGGTAAAGGGATCAATTCAACAGGAAGAGCTAACTATCCTAAATATATATGCACCCAATACAGGAGCACCCAGATTCATAAAGCAAGTCCTTAGAGACTTACAAAGAGACTTAGACTCCCATACAATAATAATGGGAGACTTCAACACTCCACTGTCAACATTAGACAGATCAACGAGACAGAAAATCAACAAGGATATCCAGGAATTGAACTCATCTCTGCACCAAGCGGACCTAATAGACATCTATAGAACTCTCCACACCAAATCAACAGAATATACATTCTTCTCAGCACCACATCGCACTTATTCCAAAATTGACCACATAATTGGAAGTAAAGCACTCCTCAGCAAATGTAAAAGAACAGAAATTATAAGAAACTGTCTCTCAGACCACAGTGCAATCAAACTAGAACTCAGGACTAAGAAACTCAATCAAAACCACTCAACTACATGGAAACTGAACAACCTGCTCCTGAATGACTACTGGGTACATAACGAAATGAAAGCGGAAATAAAGATGTTCTTTGAAACCAATGAGAACAAAGATACAACATACCAGAATCTCTGGGACACATTTAAAGCAGTGTGTAGAGGGAAATTTATAGCACTAAATGCCCACAAGAGAAAGCAGGAAAGATCTAATATTGACACTCTAACATCACAATTAAAAGAACTAGAGAGGCAAGAGCAAACACATTCAAAAGCTAGCAGAAGGCAAGAAATAACTAAGATCAGAGCAGAACTGAAGGAGATAGAGACACAAAAAACCCTCCAAAAAATCAATGAATCCAGGAGTTGGTTTTTTGAAAAGATCAACAAAATTGACAGACCGCTAGCAAGGCTAATAAAGAAGAAAAGAGAGAGGAATCAAGAGACGCAATAAAAAATGATAAAGGGGATATCATCACTGACCCCACAGAAATACAAACAACCATCAGAGAATACTGTAAACGCCTCTACGCAAATCAACTAGAAAATCTAGAAGAAATGGATAATTTCCTAGACACTTACACTCTCCCAAGGCTAAACCAGGAAGAAGTTGAATCCCGGAATAGACCAATAGCAGGCTCTGAAATTGAGGCAACAATTAATAGCCTACCCACCAAAAAAAGTCCAGGACCAGATGGATTCACAGCTGAATTCTACCAGAGGTACAAGGAGGAGCTGGTACCATTGCTTCTGAAACTATTCCAATCAATAGAAAAAGAGGGAATCCTCCCTAACTCATTTTATGAGGCCAACATCATCCTGATACCAAAGCCTGGCAGAGACACAACAAAAAAAGAGAATTTTAGACCAATATCCCTGATGAACATCGATGCAAAAATTCTCAATAAAATACTGGCAAACCGGATTCAGCAGCACATCCAAAAGCTTATCCACCATGATCAAGTGGGCTTCATCCCTGGGATGCAAGGCTGGTTCAACATACGCAAATCAATAAACGTAATCCAGCATATAAACAGAACCAAAGACAAGAACCACATGATTATCTCAATAGATGCAGAAAAGGCTTTTGACAAAATTCAACAGCCCTTCATGCTAAAAACGCTCAATAAATTCGGTATTGATGGAACGTACCTCAAAATAATAAGAGCTATTTATGACAAACCCACAGCCAACATCATACTGAATGGGCAAAAACTGGAAAAATTCCCTTTGAAAACTGGCACAAGACAGGGATGCCCTCTCTCACCACTCCTATTCAACATAGTCTTGGAAGTTCTGGCTAGGGCAATCAGGCAAGAGAAAGAAATCAAGGGTATCCAGTTAGGAAAAGAAGAAGTCAAATTGTCCCTGTTTGCAGATGACATGATTGTATATTTAGAAAACCCCATTGTCTCAGCCCAAAATCTCCTTAAGCTGATAAGCAACTTCAGCAAAGTCTCAGGATACAAAATTAATGTGCAAAAATCACAAGCATTCTTATACACCAGTAACAGACAAACAGAGAGCCAAATCAGGAATGAACTTCCATTCACAATTGCTTCAAAGAGAATAAAATACCTAGGAATCCAGCTTACAAGGGATGTAAAGGACCTCTTCAAGGAGAACTACAAACCACTGCTCAGTGAAATCAAAGAGGACACAAACAAATGGAAGAACATACCATGCTCATGGATAGGAGGAATCAATATCGTGAAAATGGCCATAATGCCCAAGGTTATTTATAGATTCAATGCCATCCCCATCAAGCTACCAATGAGTTTCTTCACAGAATTGGAAAAAACTGCTTTAAAGTTCATATGGAACCAAAAAAGAGCCCGCATTGCCAAGACAATCCTGAGTCAAAAGGACAAAGCTGGAGGCGTCACGCTACCTGACTTCAAACTATACTACAAGGCTACAGTAACCAAAACAGCATGGTACTGGTACCAAAACAGAGATATAGACCAATGGAACAGAACAGAGTCCTCAGAAATAATACCGCACATCTACAGCCATCTGATCTTTAACAAACTTGAGAAAAACAAGAAATGGGGAAAGGATTCCCTATTTAATAAATGGTGCTCGGGAAATTGGCTAGCCATAAGTAGAAAGGTGAAACTGGATCCTTTCCTTACTCCTGATACGAAAATTAATTCAAGATGGATTAGAGACTTAAATGTTAGACCTAATACCATAAAAACCGTAGAAGAAAACCTAGGTAGTACCATGCAGGACATAGGCATGGGCAAGGACTTCATGTCTAAAACACCAAAAGCAACAGCAACAAAAGCCAAAATTGACACATGGGATCTCATTAAACTAAAGAGCTTCTGCACAGCAAAAGAAACTACCACCAGAGTGAACAGGCAACCTACAGAATGGGAGAAAATTTTTGCATTCTACCCATCTGACAAAGGGCTGATATCCAGAACCTACAAAGAACTCAAACAAATTTACAAGAAAGAAACAAACAACCCCAACAAAAAGTGGGCAAAGGATATGAACAGACACTTCTCAAAAGAGGACATTCATACAGCCAACAGACACATGAAAAAATGCTCATCATCACTCGCCATCAGAGAAATGCAAATCAAAACCACAATGAGATACCATCTCACACCAGTTAGAATGGCAATCATTAAAAAGTCAGGAAACAACAGGTGCTGGAGAGGATGTGGAGAAATAGGAACACTTTTACACTGTTGGTGGGATTGTAAACTAGTTCAACCATTATGGAAAAGAGTATGGCAATTCCTCAAGGATCTAGAACTAGATGTACCATATGACCCAGCCATCCCACTAGTGGGTATATACCCAAAGGATTATAAATCATGCTGCTATAAAGACACATGGACACATATGTTTATTGTGGCACTATTCACAATAGCAAAGACTTGGAATCAACCCAAATGTCCATCTGTGACAGACTGGATTCAGAAAATGTGGCACATATACACCATGGAATACTATGCAGCCATAAAAAAGGATGAGTTTGCGTCCTTTGTAGGGACATGGATGCAGCTGGAAACCATCATTCTTAGCAAACTATCACAAGAACAGAAAACCAAACACCGCATGTTCTCACTCATAGGTGGGAACTGAACAATGAGATCACTTGGACTCAGGAAGGGGAACATCACACACCAGGGCCTATCATGGGGAGGGGAAGGGGACTGGGAGTTATACCTGATATAAATGACGAATTGATGGGTGCTGACGAGTTGTTGGGTGCAGCACACCAACATGGCACAAATATACATATGTAACAAACCTGCACATTATGCACATGTACCCTAGAACTTAAAGTATAATAATAAAAAAAAAAAGAAAGAAAGGGCACTGAAATAGTCTGCAAACTATTCCTGTGGTTTCTAGATTCTATATCTAGAAAACCACACTGTCTCAGCCCAAAAGCTTCTTAAGCTGATAAACAACTCCAGCAAAGTTTCAGGATAGAAAATCAATGTACAAAAATCACTAGCATTTCTATACACCAACAACAGCCAAGCTGAAGCCAAATCAGGAATGCAGTCCCATTCACAGTTGAAACAAAAAGAATGAAATACCTAGGAATACAGCTAAGTAGGGAGGTAAAAGATCTCTGCAAGGAAAACTACAAACCACTGCTCAAAGAAATCAGAGAGAACACAAATAAATTTTTTAAGATTCCATGTTCATGGATAGGAAGAATCAGTATCGTTAAAATGGCCATACTGCCCAAACGAACTCATAAATTCAATGCTATTCCCATTAAACTACCATTGACATTCTTCACAGAACTAGGAAAACTATGTAAAAATTCATAGTGAACCAAAAAACAGCCTGAATAGCCAAGGCAATCCTAAGCAAAAAGAACAAAGCTGGCAGCATCATGCTACCAACTTCAAACTATTCTACAGAACTACAGTAACCAAAACAGCATGATACAGGTACAAGAAAAGATACATAAGCTGGGCATGGTGCCTCATGCCTGCAATCCCAGCACCTTGGGAGGCCGAGGTGGGCGGGTCACTAGGTCAGGAGTTCGAGACCAGCCTGGCCAATATGGTGAAACCCCGTCTCTACTAAAAATACAAAAATTGGCCAGGCATGGTGGCGTGCCTGTAGTTCCAGCTACTCAGGAGGCTGAGGCAGAAGAATCGCTTGAATCTGGGAGGCGTAGGTTGCAGTGAGCCAAGATCACACCACTGCACTCCAGCCTGGGTAACAGAGTGAGAATCTGTCAAAAAAAAAAAAAAAAAAAAAAAAAAAAAAAAAAAAAAAGACACATAGACAAATGGAACAGAACAGAGAACCCAGAAATAAGACCATACATGTACAACCATCTGATCTTTGACAAAGCTGACAAAAACAAGCAATGGGGAAAGGGTTTCCTATTCAATAAATGATGCTGGGATAACTGGATAGACATATGCAGAAGACTGAAGCTAGAGCCCTTTCTTATACCATGTATTAGTTCAGGTTCATGCTGCTGATAAAAACATACCTAAGACTGGGTAATTTATAAATAAAAAGAGGTTTAATAGACTTCCAGTTCCACGTGGCTGGGGAGCCCTCACAATCATGGTGGAAGGCAAAAGGCATGTCTTACATAGCGGCAGACAAGACAGAATAGATGTAGGGGAACGCCCCTTTTTAAAAACATCATATCTCAAGAGACTTATTCACTATCACGAGAACAGCATGGTAAAGATCCACCCCCATGATTCAATTACTTCCTACTGGGTCCCTCCCACAACATGTGGGAATTACAGGAGCTATATTTCAAGATGAGAGTTGGGTGGGGACACAACCAAACCATATCATTCTGCCCCTAGGACCTCCCAAATCTCATATTCTCACATTTCAAAACCAACCATGCCTTCCCAACAGTCCCCCAAAGGCTTAACTCATTTCAGCATTAACTCAAGAGTCCACAGTCCAAAATCTCAATTGAGACAAGGCAAAGTCCCTTCCACCTATGAGCCTGTAAAATCAAAAGCAAGTTAGTTACTTCCTATATACAATGCGGGTACAGACATTGGGTAAATACAGCCATTCCAAATGGGAGAAAGTGGCCAAAACAAAGGAGTTACAGGCCCTATGCAAGTCAAAATCCATCAAGGCCGTCAAATCCTAAAGCCAGAAAATGATCTCCTTTGACTCCATGTCTCACATGCAGGTCATGCTGATGCAAGACGAGATTCCCATGATCTTAGGCAGCTCTGCCCCTGTGACTTTGCAGGGTACAGTGTCCCTTCCAGCTGCTCTCATGGGCTGCTACTGAGTGTCTTGCTGCTTTTCCAGCTTCACAGTGCAAGCTGTAGGTGGATCTACCATTCTGGGGTCTGGAGGATGATGGCCCTCCTCTCACAGCTCCACTAGGTGGTGCCCCTCTAGGGACTCTGTGTGGGGGCTTGCACCCCACATTTCCCTTCTGCACTGCCCTAGCAGAGGTTCTCCATGAGAGTTGCACCCCTGCAGCAAACTTCTGCCTATATATCCAGGCATTTCTATACATTCTCTGAAATGTAGGCAGAGTTTCCCAAGCATTGGCCCATTTTAGTCATGGCTGGAGTGGCTGGGATGCAGGGCACCAAGTCCCTAGACTGCATCACAGCACAGGGACCTTGGGCCCGGCCCATGAAACCATTTTCTTTTCCTAGGCCTCCAGGCCCATGATGGGAGGGGCTGCCATGAAAACCTCTGACATGCCCTGGAGACATTTTTCCCATTGTCTTCGGGATTAACATAGGGATCCTCATTTCTAATGCAAATTTCTGCAGCTGCCTTGAATTTCGCCTCAGAAAATGGGATTTTCTATTCTATTGCATTGTCAGGTTGCAAAATTTCCAAACTTTCATGCTCTGCTTCCCATTTAAAATGGAATGCTTTTAACAGCATCCAAGACACTTCTTCAATGCTCTGCTGCTTGGAAATTTCTTCCACCAGATACCCTAAATCATCTCTCTGAAGTTCAAAGTTCCACAAATCTCTAGGTCAGGGGTAAAATGCCACCAGTCTCTTTGCTAAAACATAACAAGAGTGACCATTACTCCAGTTACTAACAAGTTCCTCATCTCCATTTGAGACCACCTCAGCCTGGACCTTATTGTCCATATTGCTATCAGGCTTTTGGTCAAAGCCATTCAACAAGTCTCTAGGAAGTTCCAAAGCTTCCCACATTTTCCCATCTTCTGGGCCCTCCAAACTGTTCCAACCTCTGCCCGTTACCCAGTTCCAAAGTCCCTTCAACATTTTTGGGTATCTTATCAGCAGGGCCCCACTCTACTAGTACCAATTTACTGTATTGGTCTGTTTTCACACTGCTGATAAAGACATACCCAAGACTGGGGAATTTACAAAAGAAAGAGATTTAATGGACTTACAGTTCCACATGGCTGGGGAGGCCTCACAATCATGGTGAAAGGAAGAGCAAGTCATATCTTATGTGGATGGTGGCAGGCAAAGACAGAGCGAGCCTGTGCAGGGAAACTCCCCTTTTTATAACCATCAGACCTCATGAGACTTACTCACTATCACAAGAACAGCATGGGAAAGACCTGTCCCCATGATCCAATTACCTCCCACTGGGTCTCTCCCACAACATATGGGAATTCAAGATGAGATCTGGGTGGGGACACAGCCAAACCATATCACAATCTCATAAAAAAGTGAGCAAAGGATGTGAATGCACACTTTTCAAAAGACATACATGTGGCCAACAAGCATATGTAAAAAAGCTCAATATTACTGATCATTAGAGAAATACAAATCAACACCGCAGTGAGATACTATCCCACACCAGTCAGAATGGCTATTATTAAAAAGTAAACAAAAATAACAGAGGCTGGTGAGGTTTCAGAGGAAAGGGAACGCTTATACACTGTTTTGGGGAGTGTAAATTAGTTCAACCACTGTGGAAAGCACTATGGCAATTTCTCAAAGAGCTAAAAGCAGAACTACCATTTGATCCAATAATCCCATTACTGGGTATATAACCAGCGAATAGAAATCATTTTGCCATAAAGACACATGCACGCAAATGTCCATTCACAACAGAAAAGACATTAAATCAACCTAAATGCACATCAGTGACAGACTGGATAAAGAAAATGTATGGGAGGCTGAGGCAGGAGAATCACTTGAACCCAGGAGGCAGAGGTTGCGGTGAGCCAAGATCATGCCACTGCACTCCAGACTGGGCAACAAGAGCAAAACTCTGTCTCAGAAAAAAAAAAAAAAAAAAAAAAAAAAACGAAAAGAAAGAAAAGGTGGTATAGCTACACCATGGAATACTATGCAGGCATTAAGAAAGAATATCATATCTTTTATGGGAACATGGATGGAGCTGTGGCTATTATCCTTAGCAAACTAAAGCAGGAACAGAAAACCAAACACCCATGTTCTCACTTATAAGTGGGAGATAAATGACAAGAACTCATGAACACAAAGAATGGAACAACAGACACTGGGGTGTACTAGAGTGGGGAGAGTGGGAAGAAGGAGCAGAGCAGAGCAGAAAAAAATAACTACTGCGTACTAGGCTTAATACCTGGGTGATAAAATAACCTGTACAACAAACCCCTGTGACACAAGTTTACCTATATAACAAATCTTCACACATACTCCCAAACTTAAAAGTTTTTTTGTTTGTTTTTCTGTTGTTGTTGTTTTTGTTTTTTGAGACAGAGTCTTGCTCTGTCGCTAGGCTGGAGTGAAGTGGTGTGATCTCGGCTCATTGCAACCTCTGCCTCCTGGGTTCAAGCGATTCTCCTGCCTCAGTCACCTGAGCAGCTGAGAGTACAGGCACGTGCCACCACATCCAGCTAATTTATTGTATTTTTAGTAGAGACGGGGTTTCACTGTGTTAGCCAGGATGGTCTCGATCTCCTGACCTCGTGATCCACCCACCTTGGCCTCCCAAAGTGCTGGGATTACAGGCGTGAGCCACCACGCCCGGCTAAAATAAAAGTTTTTAAAAAAGAAACTCCTGCTTCAAACTAACAATTTAAGAACGTTGCCTGGGCACAGTGGCTCATGCCAGAACTTTGGGAGGCCGAGGTGGGCAGATCATGAGTTCAGGAGATCAAGACCGTCCTGGCCAACATGATGAAACCCTGTCTCTACTAAAAATACAAAAAGATTACCTAGACATGGTGGTGCGCATGTCTGTAATTCCAGCTACTTGGGAGGCTGAAGCAGGAGAATCGCTTGAACCAGGGAGCTGGAGGTTGCAGTGAACTGAGATCGCACCACTGTCCAACCTGGCGACAGAGCGAGACTCCATCTCAAAAGAAAAAAATGTTAGAGATTGTTCAAACATCCACCTATCTTGTATTCAACTCCTTTTACAACCTCTAAAAAACAAATCTATCTTTGGAAAAATGTTCCTCTTATAATCTTCATTATTTCTATTCCATTAAACTCTGAGCTAGTTACTTGAGGGAAGGACTTCTTTATTTCATTTTTGTATCATTAAAACTTAACATAGTGCCTTGCATATGATAGACACCTAAGAAATGTCTATTAAACTAAGATCTATCTCTCTGGAAGTACCTAGCAATTATCTTGTAATGAAATCAAATAAATCTATTTGATATACTTTCAAATATATGAAGGTAGTATGTTACCCAGAGTCTTTACACTTCTACACCAAAAAATTCAAGTCATTTAATCATACTAAACGAATTACCTCATACTCTTCTTTATGAGCTCCAGTATATTCACACCATTTCTAAACGGAGGGCCAGAATAAAACTCAACACATTAGGTGTGGCTAGACTAAAATACAGCAGATATTGGACCACAATGGTGCTAATTTCAGAAATTACATTTCTGTTAATAATAATGCAACCTAAGTTAACATAACCTGTTTCAGAAGCTATATTTCAACAGTGACATTTATTGAGTCTCTGCACTCTCCAAACTTTGATCATAGGATTTGATGCTAAGCTGTGTCTTTCTTTGTACTTGTACTTTGTACTTGCACAGATGATTTGGGGGGTCCGATTATGGTTATACTTATTATATGCAATCTTACTTGCATTAGTCCTCTCCTGTAAAGTCCCACTGCCACTGACTTGGTAATACCATCCATTATCTCTCACCAGAAATATTAGAATATTTACTAAATGATTTCTTGGCCATCATTCATACTATACTCTAATCCACTCATTAAACTGCAAAATGATTGCCCCTAAATGCAATTTAATCAGTAACTTCCTGTATTCATTTATGCTTCTTCACCATTTTCAGTAGAGTCCAATTTCCTTATATGCCATTTAAGGCATTCATGTTCAAGACTCTATGTTACTAACTTCATATTCTATAATACCCCAAAAAATATCCCCTTACAATTTATAATATACCATTATTACAGGAATTCATTGAATCATGCAGAAGGCCACTGAAAGTTTCTCCTGACTTTCTACAATTAGCATCAGTAAAATAACTGTGTTTCTAAAAGTTCCATGATCAATTTCATTCCTGTTTCTATACATACACTATACCCTCTGCCTAGTGTTTTCTCTTTTCTCTTCTACCAGATGCCTACCATGCTATCAAACTGTTATATAATTTTTTGATCTTCATCATCTATTTGAAGAACATAATTGTCTATCTCTAGCTAGAGAACACATCTCATTCTCTATTTAAGTAAATGGTATTCAAGTTAGGTGATTAGGTAATTATTTCCAAAATCAACTTATAATATAAGTAATATCTTACAATGTGACAAACAATATATTTTCAATATTTGTCTGCTTCATGTATTTTTATTTAAGGTATACTAAACAACAATAACCTGGGGTAGAAAATTAAAGATATCTATTACCATTGTCTCCCAAGTAACAAAGAAATTTTACTGTGGAACACAGAATGAACTAAATGTTAAACCAGACAACTACAGTAACAAGTTATATGGTATTTTATATGAAAGTAGAGTATAAGATTTTGCAAAAATGATTATATTTTGTACTACTAAAGAAAAACTCCCTTGGTTTGGAGCATCTGGTTAAATCAATAATATCTTCAAATGTAAATGGCCCAAAACTAAGTTTTCTATAAATACTGAGTTCAGAGCTGTGTTCAAAAAACTAGACAGAAGACTAACCACAGATCAGTTCACTTTAGTGTAAGCTTCTGCCCAGTTTTGGATGAGCCACTATTACTGTCAAAGTTGCATCTGGGAAGATGGTTAAGGCTTTTGGGGAGACAGAGAGTGTCATTAGCACTCTTTTATATATTCACAAGTTTAAAAAGAGTCGTATGAAATTTCATAGTGCCAGACTGTGAAAAAGGACAAAAATAAAACAAGTCTATTGTTTCCCTTATACTTAAGCCTAAAAGAGAAATATACTTCAGCTCATATTATAAAGCTTTTGGAAATCTCAGCCAGAGCAATAAACTCTAAACTTGTTTTAAGCACTCTACTTTTGGAAGTTATGTTGCTCATTTCACTTTCCAATTTGTCCTACAGCATTGTTAATTTTTTTTGCATTGCAGTTATGCAAGAATAAAATTATAATGAATTTTTAGAAATGATCCCTCCCAACAAAATTATATAACTAGACTGGACCAATATAAATATTTTCATAGATAAGAAAAATACAAAAATATAAGGTAAAAATTCCTCCAAATTCAGGCCTTGATCTAACATTGTCTTCACTATAAGTTTAATGTCTAATATGCTTTTACAGTTATTATTTTGGATGACCTTTAAACATACTACACAGATGCTGTGGCAAACTATATACCCAGTAATTCCTCCTATTTGGTTCCAGCATACAGGGGCAGAAGCACAGGAATCTCCGGGTTGGAAGATTTAGAGTTCTAGTCTAACACTCTGTCCTACACATGGATTGCCTTTGCGCCATCCCAGAGAATCAGTTATTCTCTGTTACGATGTTGTCCATGAATTAACTAGTTCGTACTCTTATTTATCTCTAACTTCTACTTCTTAGAACAATTTATAACAGGTCTCATCCATCTTCTATACAAGCACTTCTTCCAGCACTTGGTTTTTCCATTTCCATAAGAAAAAGCAAAGAGCCACTAAATATTCAAATCTTACTCTAAATAAAATACAGCAGATTAATAACGGTCAGGAATAACATTTATGGCCACCAGGTGTAAATTCTTTTCTATCTATAATAATTTGACAATCTCTCCTTTGGAGAAAATAATAAACAGACAAAATCAGTACTCAAGAAAACTGTGACAAGCTCCCCAGCATTCCCATACCCTATTTATGTAGAGAGGTTAAAATGTCCTGCAAAAAGATCTTAAAGAAATAGAAGAAAAAAAAATAGTAAAACTCTGCTATGTGGATACAACCAATTTTTCGGAGTGCTTCCCAGGTTTTTGGACTAAAAGCACTTAAGCCAAATATCTGTTCCAGCTCCATGAAATCAGAAACAGACTGGCAAGTTTACTAAAGGGACCTGAAAGACAGAGGTCATATGCCATAGAGGGTATAGACACATTAAAAGTTAATCTCATAACTACCACATTATTTTAAAAAGTAAGAGACTTTACTTGTTAACTAATAGCAAAAGAGAGTCAATAAGACAAGTAGGTGTTCATGAGATACCCCTATGAAGATGTCGTTGTTTCGCAGTTTTGGGTAGCAATGTTTTTTAATCAAAAGCAGATAAAGTCCTATATACCATAATTACAGGAATTCATTGAATCATGCAGAAGGCCACTGAAAGTTTCTCTTGACTTTCTACAATTAGCATCAGTAAAATAATTGTGTTATATTCAGTGATCTTCCCTCAATAGCATAGAATAAGTATGATTAGGAATAGTCATAGTCATATCATTAGCAGTTGACTGGGGCCATAGACTAACATTAGAGCTAGACTAGGACTAGAATTTTTAAGCATTACTATTGAAGCCATAAACCTTATGCTCATTAGACTCATTCTCTGTGCTACTCAAGGGAGCCAGGTTCCACTAGGAAGGTAAAAAGATAAACAAAAAACACCGGAAGGATCCCCATGGACAACTGCGAAAGGGAAGGGAAACCCTAAGGAAAGATCACAATTACATGTACCCTAGGGAACTGACACCTCCTATTTCCTTTACCACCTGCAATGTAGCATATCAATGTGATTCTTTTAATAATCTCACTGTATCTGTTTTACAATAGCAAAAATATAGATATTGTCAATATGGTGCCAAGAATGTTGTTTCAATGAAGAATCCTTAGATTTTACATACTTCCAGCTGGAATGTGTGCTCACAACTAGAAAAAATAGGCACAAAAGAAAATTAGCCTTACAAAGCGTTCATGTTAAATTTCTTGAGAGTATAGAGTTAGGGCCTGTTTGTCTGTTGAAAAACTTCTTCCCATTTTCAGATCTCTGTCACCTCCTAATCCTAAGATTATCTTTCAAAGGAGTTATCAAGATAAACAAAGATTAAAGGAAACCTAAGTAAAAACAAAAAATTGTAGGCCAGCAAAACAAAACACATAGACAAAAACATGAAATAAAACTTCCTCGTTTTGTTACCATCTTAGAACAGTTGAAGATGGTAAATCATTCAATTGCAGAAATCTGTAAAGGCAGTAAGATAATCCTACATGAAATAAGAATAATAAGTGGATGTCCTTAACAGAAACACTTTAAAAAATATGTAACATAATGCATTCAGGGATGTATTGCAGGGTAGAAAATTCACTTTTTGTCTTTGTGCGTGTGTGTGTGTGTGTGTGTGTGTGTATCCCTAAGCATTTTTTAAGAAGGAAGTTTTCCTTAGGAAGAGAGTGGACTTCATCTATCACCAAGCAGCTAAAGACCAAGAAGCCTGCAATTGCTAATTCAAAGACAGGGAGGTCCCAGGGACAAGAACGTACTGTGTCTGATTTCCAACATTGTGTGTTATTTGTTTGGAGAAGTTCAAGCACTTACTAAACTATATTAAAATTGTGGCTATAGACTACCACGAAAGTCTACAGAAGAGTGGCATATACCACATTCCTGTTGCTCATTTAACTGTGAACTCCTCACCCCACAACATGTACAATATGTATGCTAAGGTATCCTGACACCAATTTGCAGGCCCAAATTTGTCCTCTTGTCAAAAAAGCAAAAATGTAGTTTAGAATGACTGCATTGCGATATTCCAAGCAGCAATATTTTCTTCCTTTGGAACTTGGATAATTACCTTTACAGTACACTCCCAACATCATTCTTAATGAAGTGGAATTATAAGCAACATATATTTATAATGAAGAGCTGTAATCAAAATAGATGTCATTTGTAAAGGCAAATAGTAATCTGAGTTGAAGGACACTATTCCATGCATGATGTCCCTGTTAGACATTCCAATCTTAGCATGACATTGACTGGATATCTACTCAATGCTGGCCATACTAAAATGTCTGAGATACTTTCTTTCAAGTAACATATAACGTTAGTTGATGATAAGGGGAAAATATAGAAAATAG
Source organism: Rhinopithecus roxellana (assembly GCF_007565055.1). Classification (NCBI taxonomy): domain Eukaryota; kingdom Metazoa; phylum Chordata; class Mammalia; order Primates; family Cercopithecidae; genus Rhinopithecus; species Rhinopithecus roxellana. Next base: position 25,793,437 of record NC_044565.1, read on the forward strand.
GGTTTAAGATCATATATCTGAAGTTTCAAGTAGAAAATTGAGACTCCTATAATATCTATAGGAGTTCACAAGAAAATCAAACCTTGGGGTATGAATTGTGGGAAAAAGGGTGAACAGTCCTAAAAGACCTCATGGGGAAACAGGTGTGTTAAGCTGTATTTTAAAGGAGGGAAAGATTTGAAAGTGAGATGAGAAACCATTTTGAGAAGAAGGAAAACCATGAGCAAGAGTCTACAGCCAGGAATAAGCATAGTATGTTTGGGAATGATTAACAGATATATTTGACTGAAGTCACAGCCTTCTGTAAGGGAATTATAAGAAATGTATTTTATGTGGATAGTAGTTATACTTTAAAAGGTGGGGATTATTAAAAATTTCTGAAGAGACAGAGTAACAGACAAACCAGTGTTCTTGGAAGGCACATCTAGAAATAAACTGACATAAAAAGAAACTCTGCCTGTGTTCTTCCACTGCCGCTCTTCTTTATAATGATCACACATCCTCAATTGTCCGCAGTTGTGCTTTATTGTTCTTGATCTAATCACAACCATGCTTCTCAGTCCCCTTGCCTAGAAGTTTGCTTGGAAACCTCAATTCAACAGCACTCCTACAGACCCAAACACCTTCCTTTAGACTTGGAAATATTAGGGGAAAAGCAACTAGTTTACTGCAGCAAAAAGAGCATATGCTTCGGAATTAGAGAGATCTCAATTTAAATCTGTATTCCAAAAACATATTCTTTATAAGGTCTTAAATAATTATTTAACCTACCTATACCTAAATTTAACCTGTAAAAAGATTAAGTAAAAAGTAAAAAAGGGCTACTTTGCAAACAAAGATGAGATAAATGAAGGATACTGGCACATAAAATAATCTAAAAATGTGGATTTTTTTGTTTCACTTTGAATTTATAAGCAAAAGGAAATCTGAACTGAGAGAGAAGCTGTAAAGGTCTAAAACTTTTGTTAAATAAAGGAAATGCTTAAAGATTTTTAAAATGCCAAGAACAATTTTGAAGAAAACTAAGAAGTCACACTACCAACATAATTATTTTAATTTAAATATCTCCTGGTGAATTTTTTTCTCACTATGAACATACTTTTACATGTTTGCAATCATTTTGCTTATAAAACTTTCATTCTGTTTCTTTCATTTAACATAAGTACTTTGCAAGGTTACAATTTAAATTTCATAAAATTAGTTTACATAAATGCATATCACTGAATAATAGTATTAAAGTTTATATAACAGTTTGCCTATCATTACACAGTTAAGGTTTTTAATTATTTGCTGGTTTTTCATTATTTAAGGTTTTAATTATTTGGTATATTAACAATGTTGAAATAACTATTTTGTCCTCTGATAAAACTCAACACCCCACAACTTTAGCATCAATAAGAAAGAATTCAAGCAATCTCCTCTTCATCTTTTAAATGTATTGTATTAGTCTGTTCTCACTCTCCTATGAAGAAATACTCAAGACTGGGCAATCTATAAAGAAAAGAAGGTTAATTGACTCACAGTTTCGCATGGCTGGTCAGGACTCTGGAAACTTATAATCATGGCAGAAAGCACATCTTCACAGGGCAGCAGGAGAGAGAATGAGTGCTGAGAGAAGGGGGAAGTGCCTTATAAAACCATCAAATCTCACTATCATGTGAACAGCAGGGTGGAAACTACTCCCATGGTTCAATTATCTCCACCTGGCCCCCCCCTTGACACATGGGGATTATTACAATTCAAGGTGAAATTTGGGTGGGGACACAGCACCAAACCATGTCAGGTATCAAAGATACTGAAGAGACCAAGTATAGCAATATCTAACATATTCTCACTGGAATCTCTGACTCTTACCAGGTGCGGTGGCTTACGCTTATAGTCCCAGCACTTTGGGAGGCCAAGGTGGGAGGATCACTTGAGCCCAGAAGTTCAAGACCAACCTGGGCAACACAGTGAGACCCCATCTCACCAAAACATTAATAAATTAGCCAGGAATGGCAGCACACGCCTGTAGTCCTAGATAATTGCAGGGCTGTTGTGGGAGGATTGCTTGAGCTTGAAAGGGCAAGGCTGCAGTGAGCTGTTATCACATCATGGCACTCCAGTCTAGGTGACAGAGTGAGACTCTATCTCCACAAAAACACACAAACAAACAAAAAAGAATAGAAAAAGAAAAGGAAGAAAAGGAAATCAAATATGAAAATTTGTAAGTGTGGAATTTTGCAGTATGTTAAATTCTAGATTCTCTTTATTTTCTACCTTATCAACAAAAACAGGATTAGAAGTAAATGGCTTTTGGAACCGAACAAACTTAAGCTTTTATTTAACAATTATATGAGCAGAAGAAGACTCAAAGGTCATTATCATTAAAGAGGCAAAGGATTACTGGCTGGATACTACCAGAAAGAAGAGTTCTGGCTTGGTAATAGTAGCTCTATGGGGAGAAAAGTCCTAAGTAATAACTCAACACACAAAGATATTTCTGAAGAAATATAGAACCTCTAAAGTATTTAAGTGATTAACTAAACGAAAGATCCCAATACCATATTCATAAGAAGCAAATGTTTTTTATTTCAATATACTCTATGTAGCTCAAATAACATAAAAGTTAACCGCATGGAAACAGGAAACATAAATCACTTTCTCGATAGCCAGAAAAATCATCACTAAATCAGTAATTTGTGCTCCATCAGGGAAAAAGAAAAAAAAATTTTGAAACTTGGATCTACCTATGTAATTAATGTAATGAAGAAAAACATGGTTGTGTCCTAAAGGATCTGATGCTTCTGGTCCTTTTTGAGGACACTTGGAACTTCTTTATTTTGTTCCAGAGAAAGTCATAGGAATTGGGCTAAATTACAGGATCATTTTTATCAGTAGATGAGAGAATTTCCACATAAGGTGCCAAAGAAGGGAACTCAAGTTAGGTTAGAAACAAGGAACCCACTTATTGGTATATTTCCCATTACCAGATAGAGTTTCTACTTTATGGGGACGTTACCACAATTTACCCCCCATACCGAGAATTGTGACTAAATTCTGGTCATCATGACTAAAATTTTATAAACTAACAAAAAAGATTCTGAATAAGAATCCCACAGAAAAAAAGGTACTTAAATGATGGTTCTATGAAACATAGCTTAGTGCTTCTCATACATAGTTTACAGGTATTATATAGCCTAGGGGGAAGGAATAAGGGCTTTGGAGGCAGTTTGGACCCCAGATTCACTAATTCTAGATGAGTAGTTTTTGACACAATAGTAAACCTCTCTGTGTTTACTAATGTGGAAGCTATTCTAATTTTTTTTCTTTTTCTATATTATATTTTTATTATACTTTAAGTTCTAGGGTACATGTCATGCACAACGTGCAGGTTCGGTACATAGGTATACATGTGCCATGTTGGTGTGCTGCAGCCATTAACTCGTCATTTACATTCTGGATATTAGCCCTTTGTCAGATGAGTACATTGCTAAAATTTTCTCCCATTCTGTAGGTTGCCTGTTCACTCTGATGGTAGTTTCTTTTGCTGTGCAGAAGCTCTTTAGTTTAATTAGATCCCATTTGTCAATTTTGGCTTAAGTTGTCATTGCTTTTGGTATTTTAGACATGAAGTCCTTGCCCATGCCTATGTCCTGAATGGAATTGCCTAGGTTTTCTTCTAGGGTTTTTATGGTTTTAGGTCTCACATTGAAGTCTCTAATCCATCTTGAATTAATTTTTGTATACGGAGTAAGGAAGGGATCCAGTTTCAGCTTTCTACATATGGCTAGCCAGTTTTCCCAGCACCATTTATTAAATAGGGAATCCTTTCCCCATTTCTTGTTTCTCTCAGGTTTGTCAAAGATCAGATGGTTGTAGATGTGTGGTATTATTTCTGAGGGCTCTGTTCTGTTCCATTGGTCTATATCTCTGTTTTGGTACCAGTACCATGCTGTTTTGGTTACTGTAGCCTTGTAGTACAGTTTGAAGTCACGTAGTGTGATGCCTCCAGCTTTGTTCTTCTGGCTTAGGATTGTCTTGGCAATGTGGGTTCTTTTTTGGTTCCATATAAACTTTAAAGCAGTTTTTTCCAATTGTGTGAAGAAAGTCATTGGTAGCTTAATGGGGATGGCATTCGATCTGTAAATTACCTTGGGCAGTATGGCCACTTTCATGACATTTATTCTTCCTATCCATGAGCATGGGATGTTTTTCCATTTGTTTGTGTTCTCTTTTATTTCGTTGAGCAGTGGTTTGTAGTCCTCCTTAAAGAGGTCCTTCACATCCCTTGTAAGTTGGATTCCTAGGAATTTTATTCTCTTTGAAGCAATCATGAATGGGAGTTCACTCATGATTTGGCTCTCTGTTTGTCTGTTATTGGTGTATAAAAATGTTCGTGATTTTTGCATGCTGATTTTGTATGCTGAGACTTCGCTGAAGTTGCTTATCAGCTTAAGGAGATTTTGGGCTGAGACAATGGAGTTTTCTTTTTTTTTTTTTTTTTTTTTTTTTTGAGACGGAGTCTTGCTCTGTCGCCCAGGTTGGAGTGCAGTGGCCGGATCTCAGCTCACTGCAAGCTCCGCCTCCCGGGTTCACGCCATTCTCCTGCCTCAGCCTCCCAAGTAGCTGGGACTACAGGCGCCGCCACCTCGCCCGGCTAGTTTTTGTATTTTTTAGTAGAGACGGGGTTTCACCGTGTTCACCAGGATGGTCTCGAACTCCTGACCTCGTGATCCGCCCGTCTCGGCCTCCCAAAGTGCTGGGATTACAGGCTTCAGCCACCGCGCCCGGCCGACAATGGAGTTTTCTAAATATACAATCATGTCATCTGCAAACAGGGACAATTTGATTTCCTCTTTTCCTAACTGAATACCCTTTATTTCTTTCTCCTGCCTGATTGCCCTGGCCAGAACTTCCAACACTATGTTGAATAGGAGTGGTGAGAGAGGGCATCCCTGTCTTGTGCCAGTTTTCAAAGGGAATGCTTCCAGTTTTTGCCCATTCAGTATGATATTGGCTGTGGGTCTGCCATAAATAGCTCTTATTGTTTTGAGATACGTCCCATCAGTACCTAATTTATTGAGAGTTTTTAGCATGAAGGGCTGCTGAATTTTGTCGAGGGCCTTTTCTGCATCTATTGAGATAATCATGTGGTTTTTGTCTTTGATTCTGTTTATATGCTGGATTGCGTTTATTGATTTGCATATGTTGAACCAGCCTTGCATCCCAGGGATGAAGCGCACTTGATCATGGTGGATAAGCTTTTTGATGTGCTGCTGGATTCCGTTTGCCAGTATTTTTTTGAGGATTTTTGCATCAATGTTCATCAGGGATATTGGTCTAAAATTCTCTTTTTCTGTTGTGCCTCTGCCAGACTTTGTAATCAGGATGATGCAGGCCTCATAAAATGAGTCAGGGAGGAGTCCCTCTTTTTCTGTTGATTGGAATAGTTTCAGAAGGTATGGTACCAGCTCCTCCTTCTACCTCTGGTAGAATTCGGCTGTGAATCCATCTGGTCCTGGACTTTTTTTGGTTGGTAGGCTATTAATTATTGCCTCAATATCAGAGCCTGTGATTGGTCTATTCAGGGATTCAACTTCTTCCTGGTTTAGTCTGGGGAGGGTGTATGTGTCCAGGAATTTATCAATTTTTCTAGATTTTCTAGTTTATTTGCGTAGAGCTGTTTATAGTATTCTCTGATGGTAGATTGTATTTCTGTAGGATCCATGGTGATATCCCCTTTATCATTTTTTATTGTGTCTATTTGATTCTTCTCTCTTTTCTTCTTTGTCTTGCTAGTGGTCTATCAATTTTGTTGATCTTTTCAAAAAACCAGCTCCTGGATTCATTGATTTTTTGAAGGCTTTTTTGTGTCTCTATCTCCTTCAGTTCTGCTCTGATCTTAGTTATTTCTCGCCTTCTGCTAGCTTTTGAATGTGTTTGCTCTTGCTTTTCTAGTTCTTTTAATTGTGATGTCAGGGTGTCAATTTTAGATCATTCCTGCTTTCTCTTGTGGGCATTTAGTGCTATCAATTTCCCTCTACATGCTGCTTTAAATATGTCCCAGAGATTCTGGTATGATGTGTCTTTGTTCTCATTGGTTTCAAAGAACATCTTTATTTCTGCCTTCATTTCTTTATGTACCTAGTAGTCATTCAGGAGCAGGTTGTTCAGTTTCCACGTAGTTGAGCAGTTTTGAGTGAGTTTCTTCATCCTGAGTTCTAGTTTGATTGCACTGTGGTCTGAGAGACAGTTTGTTGTAATTTCCATTCTTTTGAATTTGCTGAGGAGTGCTTTACTTCCAACTATGTGGTCAATTTTGGAATAAGTGTGATGTGGTGCTGAGAAGAATGTATATTCTGTTGATTTGGGGTGGAGAGTTCTGTAGATGTCTATCAGGTCTGCTTGGTGCCGAGTTGAGTTCAATTCCTGGATATCCTTGTTAATTTTCTGTCTCGTTGATCTGTCTAATGTTGACAGTGAGGTGTTAAAAGTCTCCCATTATTATTGTGTGGGAGTCTAAGTCTCTTTGTAGGTCTCTAAGGACTTGCTTTATGAATCTGGGTGCTCCTGTATTGGGTTCATATATATTTAGGATAGTTAGCTCTTCTTGTTGAATTGATCCCTTTACCATTATATAATGGCCTTCTTTGTCTCTTTTGATCTTTGTTGGTTTAAAGTCTGTTTTATCAGAGACTAAGATTGCAACCCCTGCCTTTTGTTTTTTATTTTTTTATTTTTATTTTTATTTTTTTTGAGACGGAGTCTGGCTCTGTCCCCCAGGCTGGAGTGCAGTGGCACGATCTCGGCTCACTGCAAGCTCCGCCTCCCGGGTTCACGCCATTCTCCTGTCTCAGACTCCTGAGTAGCTGGGACTACAGGCACCCGCCACCGAGCCCGGCTAATTTTTTGTATTTATACGAGACAAGGTTTCACCATGGTCTCGATCTCCTGACCTTGTGATCCGCCCGCCTCAGCCTCCCAAAGTGCTGGGATTACAGGTGTGAGCCACCGCGCCTGGCCAACCCCTGCCTTTTTTGGTTTCCATCTGCTTCGTAGATCTTCCTCCATCCCTTTATGTTGAGCCTATGTGTGTCTCTGCATGTGAGATGGGTCTCCTGAATACAGCACACTGATGGTCTTGACTGTTTATCAAATTTGCCAGCCTGTGTCTTTTAATTGGAGCATCTAGCCCATTTACATTTAAGGTTAATATTGTTATGTGTGAATTTGATCCTGTCATTATGATGCCAGCTGATTATTTTGCCCGTTAGTTGATGCAGTTTCTTCCTAGCATTGATGGTCTTTACAATTTGGCATGTTTTTGCAGTGGCTGGTACCAGTTATTCCTTTCCATGTTTAATGCTTCCTTCAGGAGCTCTTGTAGGGCAGGCCTGGTGGTGACAAAATTTCTCAGCATTGGCTTGTCTGTAAAGGATTTTATTTCTCCTTCACTTATGAAGTTAGATATAAAATTCTGGGTTGAAAATTATTTTCTTTAAGAATGTTGAATATTGGCCCCCACTGTCTTCTGGCTTGTAGAGTTTCTGCCGAGAGATCTGCTGTTGGTCTGATGGGCTTCCCTTTTTGGGTAACCCAACCTTTCTCTCTGATGGCCCTTAACATTTTTTCCTTCATTTCCACTTTGGTGAATCTGACAATTATGTGTCTTGGAGCTGCTCTTCTCGAGGAGTATCTTTGTGGTGTTTTCTGTATTTCCTGCATTTGAATGTTGTCTTGCCTTGCTAGGTTGGGGAAGTTCTCCTGGATAATATCCTGCAGAGTGTTTTCCAACTTGGTTCCATTCTCCCTGTCACTTTCAGGTACACCAATCAGACATAGATTTGGTCTTTTCACATAGTCCCATATTTCTTGGAGGCTTTGTTCGTTTTCTTTTACTCTTTTTTCTCTGAACTTCTTTTCTCGCTTCATTTCATTCATTTGATCTTCAATCACTGATACCCTTTCTTCCAGTTGATCAAATTGGCTACTGAAGCTTCTGCATTTGTCACGTAGTTCTCGTGCCATGGGTTTCATCTCCACCAGGTCATTTAAGGACTTCTCTACACTGGTTAGTCTAGTTAGCCATTTATCTCATCTTTTTTCAAGGTTTTTAGCTTATTTGCAATGGGTTCGAACTTCCTCCTTTAGCTTGGAGAAGTCTGAAGTGTTCTTCTCTAAACTCGTCCAAGTCATTCTCCGTCCAGCTTTGTTCCATTGATGGTAAGGAGCTGCATTCCTTTGGAGGGGTAGTGGTGCTGTGATTTTTAGATTTTTCAACTTTTCTGCTCTGTTTTTTCCCCATCTTTGTGGTTTTATCTACCTTTGGTCTTTGATGATGGTGATGTGCAAATGGGGTTTTGGTGTGGATGTCCTTTCTGTTTGTTAGTTTTCCTTCTAACAGTCAGTACCCTCAGGTGCAGGTCTGTTGGAGTTTGCTGGAGGTCCACTCCAGACCCTGTTTGCCTCCGTATCAGCAGCGGAGGCTGTAGAACAGTGAATATTGCTGAATGGAAAATGTTGCTGCCTGATCATTCCTCTGGAAGCTTCATCTCAGAGGGGTACCCAGCCATGTGAGGTGTCAGTCTGCCCCTACTGGAGGGTGCCTCCCAGTTAGGCTATTCGGGGGTCAGGGACCCACTTGAGTACGCAGTCTGTCTGTTCTCAAGATCTCAAACTCTGTGCTGGGAAAACCACTACTCTCTTCCAAGCTGTCAGACAGGGACATTTAAGTCTGCAGAGGTTTCTGCCGCCTTTTGTTTGGCTATGCCCCGTGCCCAGAGGTGGAGTCTGTAGAGGCAGGCAGTCCTCCTTGAGCTGTGGTGGGCTCCACCCAGTTTGAGCTTGTTTACCTGCTCAAGTCTCAGCAATGGCGGGCGCCACTCCCCCAGCCTCACTACCACCTTGCAGTTCAATCTCAGACTGCTGTGCTAGCAGTGAGGCAGGTTCCATGGGCGTAGGACCTCTCCAAGCCAGGCACGGGAAATAATCTCTTGGTGTGCCATTTGCTAAGACCGTTGGAAAAGCACAGTATTAGGGTGGGAGTGACCCAATTTTCCAGATGCCATCCATCATCACTTCCCTTGGCTAGGAATGGGAATTCCCTGACCCCTTGTACTTCCCATGTCAGGCGATGCCTCGCCCTGCTTCAGCTCATGCTCAGTGGGCTGCACCCACTGTCCTGCCCGCACTGTCCAAGAAACCCCCATGAGATGAACCCGATACCTCAGTTGAAAATGCAGAAATCACCAGTCTTCTGCATCCTTCACACTGGGAGCTGTAGACCGGAGCTGTTCCTATTTGGCCATCTTGGAACTGCCCATCTACAGCCATCTTGGAACCACCCGTCTACCTAATTTTTCTTTTCCAATTTGTAAACTGGAAGAATAACAATGTTTTCACAAATTTGTTGCAAGGAATAAATGAGAATAAATACATATATTAATACATACATACATGTACATTAGAATATATATACCTACATATGTGTGTGTGTGTGTGTGTATATATATATATGGGTGTATATGTATACACACACAGAAAGAGAGAAAGAAAGAGAGACAGAGAGGAAGAGGACACTCTGCACAGTAACTGGTACATGGTATGTACTCAAAAGATAGTTGGTATTGTTAAATGTTAAGAGACAGCTTGATATAGTGAAAAGAGCATGACCCAAGGTAAAATGACGTAGGATCTAGCCCCATAATTGATTAACTTTCTGACCTCTGGGCAAGACTTGTTAGGCCTCAGTTTCCATATCTGTTAAATGGGGAAAATAGTGACTGTCCATATATCATAGAGGTTGTTTTTTTGAAAAAATTAATGGGATAATAACATATACAAGAAATGTTAACATTACTAACACACGAATGCAAGGCATTTTATAATTAAAATTCTGTCACATGAAAATCATGCTCTTTCTTATTTGGAGAAACAAGAGGATATGGAAGGAGAAAGACCAATTTAGAATTTTAACCTATGCAAACTTTTGGTCATTATCTCAAAATAATAGCTTTTGACTTCTCTTTTCTATAATTAAATGGTTACTTTTAATGATATATGACCCAAAAATGATTGTCAATGCCCAGGCAGGAATTCAGTTACTTTATTACTCAAAACAAGTAAACTCCATAAAAACTTATTGTGCACTATTTCGTGCAAGCTGCTGCACTATATACAGAAATACAGACGAAAAGGACAAGGTCTTTATCCACAGGGTTCACCAGTCCATAGTTGGCACTCAATCTAATAGACAGGATATTATAATGGAAAAAATTATAAGTCAAATAAATTTGTTTAAATCCTAACCTTTTCCCCTATTTGCTGTATCCCTTACAAAGTACATATTCTTCTTGAGTTTATGGTCTCATCATAAAATATAATAATAATATTAATACTTATCTGGTTGGGATATTTTGAGTCCTCATCAACTGGGATGACATACAACACAAATAAAGCATTTGGAATACAGCAGATGCTTTAATTACCATTGTCTCCTTTCCTGAATAAAGTACACAAATGAATGACACATCCAGCCCAAGGTAAAATTTAATTAGTGCCATTTTAAAAAGTGCCACAAAGGAAGATGTCACATCTGGTTAGGAGAACTGGTAAGGCCTCATAGAAGGTATGGTAGTTGAAATGAACCTTGAAGTATGTAAGATTTTCAACACGCATAGTTAAAGGGCAGAAGCAGTAAAAGTAGATGAAAGGCATGAAAAAAAAAAAAAGACCCAGGGAGAAAACAGTTGGGTATGGTTAACAAAGAGCATTACTTCATTATGGGAGGAGAATCTCTGGTAAATAGTAAAGAGAGACAGAGACAGAGAAAAAGACAGAAAGGTAGTTTAAGGTCCCATTATGAAGAGTCTTGGTGGACACAGAAAAGATTTTGTACTTAATGGGAGTACTGACAGTTCTTCAGTAGCAGAATCATTTGGTTAGGTCGGAGACGGCAGCAATTCCTGGAAATAAAGTGAGTACTAAAAGAAATATCAGTTTTTAAAGGATTTTAAATGGGAAGAATTTCAGAAACTTATATGTAGAAAATAATTTTCTCTTAAGGATGACCTAAGAGAAAGTAAGGCCAGGGATAGGTATCACTGTATTACTAGACAAAGAAACTAGGAGAATTTCCACACTTAACCCACAAACCAAGGTGGGCCATGAGAGTTCTTGTCCTATGTCATACAAATTAACATTAACAGCAGACAGAGAAAACAAACTCAGAATTCCATCCTCTGGGTCTGTTACTTGAGACAGCATTTCCTCTCGTAAGCATTTCTGAAAGATAATTCTCAGGATAACAAGAATAAATTCTCAAAAATATGCTCTTATGCTGAGCATGCAAAATGGGTAACTGTGCATGCAATTGCAAATTATACAACTGAAGTCTGAAAAAAATGTGTGTGTACTTACCTCATCTGTTAACCCAAGGGAAACAGTAAGATGTAAAAACTCTAAATGTGGAAAATATTACAATCATTTCTGGGTGCCTCATGAATATAGGTAGGCCGCCTAGGTCACGAAAACGTCAAGGGAAAAAACAGCTGCAAAATTAAATAATTTTCCCCTCTGACCACGGACTAACAATGAGAATAATCTGCAAACAAACACACTCGTATTCTCCCTCTGTCTCTCTGTGGCACACACAAACACATTTCTAGACACTGGGCTATTCCATTGGCTATGTTGCTACTGTGATGTAGTAAAACATACCTGAAAATTAAGAGAAACTGGGGATTCCAAAATGTAAGAGAACAAGACAGAATTTGCCTTGTCTTTACAGTCCTCTCTATATACATTTTTTCTATTAATCAATCCCTCTCTGACAGAGAGCCACTTCTGCCAGAGAATTTCAAATATGAAAAGATATTTTTCATGAAAAGAAATATTTATAGTAAGTAAAAGACAAATGATTTGGGTTCTTTTTCAGAAACGAACTCTTTTCTCTCCCATTCTTTCTCTAATAATGCCCAAGGGCAAATGTTAGACACAGCTCTGTTTTGTGACTAATACGGGGTTCCATGAGGAAATTATCTAGCATTCTGGGCAACATAAACACAAATGCTAGGCAATCTATTTTGTGGAAAACCAGGTGGGGTAGTTTAAGAAGTCATCTGATTCTAGAGAATATAACGGTTGGTGAATCCAATTAATTATAAAAGTGTAGCTTCAGAAAAGTGTAGACAAGACAGAAATACAGCACCAATGGAAGCAATATTGAGGACTTAAGCCTGTCAGTTACTTCCTACTTTGATTCTGAATGGTACATGGTAAGTGGTTCTAAAGCCTGAGTGGTAGAATCAACTCAATCCACATTGAGCTGTTTTACAGTATTTAGGTAAAAATGGCAGTTTAGAAAAAACAAAAGAGGGGGAAATAAACCTCAACTAGTTACTTACAGTATAGCCTTACAAGAAAGTTCACAACTCTACAGGTAGAAAAAGCATGCACTTTAATTCAGACAAGCATCAGCTTGATCCACATTAATGCTTCTGAATGACCTAGAGGTTGAAGTAAGGAGTACAAAGTATGGTGCTGAAATATGACAGCATGATGAAATGGGGACAGTTGGGCTGGCAAAAGCAACTTTAAAATATAAATTAGTAATTAAATACAATAATTCTTGAGATGGAAAACATTATTCTAAATATCACTTCCACATACCCCCAGCATTATAAAAGCAGTAGATGTTTCAATTCAGAAAACATTTTCTAAAAACACAAACAAAAAGGAAAACCTAAAAGCTACACAGAAATAAGGATAAACCATGGAGTATACAATTCTAGACTTAGATTGTATATAATATAGATATTTAATTAGTGTATATATGTATTAATTAAAATAAGATCATATCTGTTTTTCCAGTTAAGAAATAGTGAACATATTTTTAATGAATAAATATAAACTTACATTAATTTAATGAATATCACATTATATGAATATACAATAATTTAATTTGTGAACACATTTGTTTATTGGATTTTTAATTTGTACCAACTCCTCTCTATACAAAATACATTGCATTAAATATAGTTATATTTGAATATTATAATACAACCATGATTATTTCATTAAGTTCAAATTATAAAAGGGGAATTACATAGTAAAAAGGTAAGCACATTTTAAGGGGTTTCTGAGGCATATTGAAAAACTGATCTCCAAAAAGACTATAATAACTTAGACCCCTAGCAGCAATGTATGAAACTACCTATTTCCACAAATATTTCTCATAAATAATGAATGTTACCATTTTCTTATTTCTGACTAGTTTATAGTCAAAAATATCACACAAGCTTAATATGTATGTCTTATTAATAGAGTTACAAATTATGTTCATGTTATCTTTTTTTAACCAAATATTGTGCATTTTTGCTTACAAATGAATTTCAGAATTATTTCATTAAGATTCCTGCCTAAACAAATTTACTTGGTACTTATTGCAATTAGACTAAATTTGAAAAAACTTTCTACAAAAAATACATATGGTATTCCTGGAATACCATATGTATTTGTGCATAAGAAAGTCTCTTTTATATTACTCTGTAAGGTTGTCATATTATTTCTAAATTTACTTGCTGAGTAGCTGCATAGAAAAATTATATCTACGTCCCAGTAGTAAATAAGACACTTTTGACAATATATTTTCTATGTGGACATTGCTAATATTAGAAAAGTTTATTTGTTTTCTAAGTGAACCATCTAACCTAAATTCTTATTGGTCTTAATGAATTTTTAGTATGTTCTATCTAGATAATAATCACCTATGAATAATAATATGCATGTGCTATGGTTTGAAATGTTTGAGCCTTGCCAAAATTCATATTGCAATTTAATCCCCAATGCAACTGTTATATATTATTTTAATTTTTACTTTTTGTCAGGAAGGGCTTTTTGGAAGTGATTACATCACTCATTAATTGGATTAGTGCCCATATAGAAGGGACTGTGGGAGTGAGTTTGTCCTTTTTGCCTTCTCTGCCATGTAAGGATACAGAGGTGCCATTTATGAAAAACAGGACTTCGTCAGACACTGAATCTGCTGACATCTTAATATTGGACTTTTCAGCCTCCAGCACGTGAGAAACAAATTTCTGTTGTTTATAAATTTCTCAGTCTAAAGTATCTTGTTATGGGAGCAGGAATGGACTAAGACATGCATGGCTCATTACAATGTAATTTATTCTTTTTTTACATTTATTTGATAGAACTTCTAAAGTGTTGGTGAGAAGCATCTTCACCCAATTCCTGATGTCAATGAAAATAAATGTTTTATTGTTCTACTGTTAAATCTATGGTGGCTACTAAATTTCAAATAGATGTTCTTTTTTATGTTATTGAAATATTATCCTGCTTGGAATTTAGTAAACTTTGTTTTTAAATCAAGAATGTAGCCTGGATGTAATAAAATGTCTTTCTAGAACACATCAAGAAACTTTATCTCCTTCACCTAGTAATGTGATAAATTATATTAACAGATTTTCTAAAATATCAAACCATCCTTGCATTTCTGGAATAAATCCTACACACTAGTACAAAATTACTTTCTTAAAACACTTGGAATTAACTTGCTAAAATTTTATTTATTTTATTTCTATCCATAATTGTGAGATTAACTCATAGTTTTTTTGTGTGTGCTCTTTTTGTCTGGCTTTGGTATCAGGATGAAGCTAGATAAAATGACATATTTTTCTGCAGGTAAATGCTCCCACTAGGAACAACCAGGAGAGGAAGTAAAACATGTAGAAAAAACATATTAAAAGGTATCAGGTGCTGTGAAGCAAGGAAGACTAAAGGGAATAAACCTGCATAGAGGACAGAACCTTTTAAAGGTGAGGTGAAAATCTGCAGCTTTCCTTGTGGGCAGTTGAGGAATGTAGGCAAGGGCAACAGACTGAGAATCTTAAAACCAGACAGAGACTATCTACTAGTGGGTGAAAAAAACATGGAATCTACAATGGACTAGACTGACACAATTAGAGGTTTCAGGACTAGTTTTACCCTCAAGATATTTACTGAATTCTAAAGCTAAACAGCTGAGGAAAATAAGGGTTTAAGCCTTATTTAATATGCTAGTGTATATCATGAATCTTTTATATAGGTATCTCAAACTTATATGATCTGGGCATTCTGCTTTTATTTTAGCATGTCTTAGGATGCAAACAAAAAATTAGAAAAAACCTACACAATGGTTTTGGAAAAGAAAAAATTAAAGAAGACTGTGATATGACTCAGTATTCCCAGATATATTCCTTGCTTTTCAGAAAAGCAAGGAGATTTTTCTCAGTTTCACAGTGTTTCAGAGAAAAAGACTCACTAGTAGAAGGATGCCTAAAAATGATGGGAACTATCTTAGTTCATTCAGAATAATGTAACAAAATTCCATAGACTGTAGCTTATAAACAAAAGAATTCTCAGAGTTCTGGAGGCTTGGAAGTCCAACATCAAGGTACCAGCAGATTCAGTGTCTGTTGAAGGCCTATTTCCTAGTGCAAAATAAAAAAGGAGTCTTCTTTCTGTATCCCCATATCCTCATGAGGCCACAAGGAACAAGGCAACTCTCTGAAGTCTCTTTTATACATATACTAATCCCATGTATGAGGCTCTACCGTCATAATCTATCACTTCCCAAGACCTCACCTCCTAATGTAATCACACTGGTTATTAGATTCAACATATGATTTTGGGGGGTACACAAACATTCAGATCACATAGGAACTGAAACCTCATTAGGGATGGTAAATTAACACTTGCAATCCCCAACACTTTCTTTCCTGTCAGCAATTGCTGGTGCTGGGTACTGCTAAGTCTCCTTCTCAAGACATTTGCCAGATTCTAAAACCAAAGAGTACAGGAGGCTGAATAGACAAGGTTTCTGCGAAGAGCAGGAATTTCTATAGTCCTCTTTGGTGCTAAAAAGACAATGACATATCAGGCATTTTTTAAAAGCTCTGCAGAGCCATATCCTACCAACAAGGGCAAACAAAGTACACTACAATTGCAACCCAATATTAACCCAAATCAGTCCATGATGGTTCTAAGGTGGTCAGCTTCAAACCACAACCCACCTGCCCATTCTATTTACTTACCAAAGGAAAACATGACCACCTGGAATCTCTACATATTTTACACAATGTCCAACATCAACCAAAAAATATTAGAAAGAGACAGGACCATATCACTGAAAACCAAGAGAAAAAAAATCCACCAATATGTATGTATAATATATATAAGAAGTAGTAAAGAATGATTTTGAATGTCTATAATTAATATGCTTAAGAAAACAGAGAAAAGATAGACAAATTAGATAAAAAAGATGGAGCATTTCATCACAGAATTTCCATTTATATAAAAAAATTAAAGAATATTCTAAGACTAAAATATACATACCTGAAATTCTAACTAAGTTTCTTTTTTTAATTCTACCAAGGCTTTTATATTGTCTTTGTACTAATAATCTTAAACATCATAGGAAGATAAGCAGACATAATACCAGGAACCATTTTTAGAATGAAAAAAATGCAAAGGTCAATGAAAAAATGATAGAAGTAGCCTCTAAATATCATTAAAGGTTAATAAATATAGCATGATCTTTTATATACTGCAGACCTTCCTGGGTAGTTACAGCAGAAACTAACATCTTTCACCAAACTAAATTATAAGGAAACCTTCTTATATGTAAAGGACAAAGAAAGAGCAACTGTCACTTACAGGAAGGTGTGTGAATACAGCAAAGGTGCTACGAAGAAAGGCAATGAGGTCTACCAGGTAATCACTAGCTTTGTTGCCCAAATCTCCAGTCATCCAGTCATAGTCTGCCAGCTGTAGAAACTGGTCAATCTTCTGGTTTAAGTTGGTATAAATCTCTTCTTCAGCTGCATGTCTAGCATCCTGTGAAAAAATATAACGCTTGAAAAATCACTCAGATTTCAATATGGGCAGAAATTTCTATGAGCTTAGAGCCATCTAACATATCCATTAAGAAACTGGGAATATAACTGGAAATACTGAGTCATATCACAGTCTTCTTTAATTTTTTCCTTTTCAAAACCATTGTGTAGGTTTTTTCTAATTTTTTGTTTGCATCCTAAGGCATGCTAAAATAAAAGCAGAATGCCCAGATCATATAAGTTTGAGATACCTATATAAAAGATTCATGATATACACTAGCATATTAAAGGCCCTAAGAAGTATGGTGAGATTAATATTCTTACAAAATTACAAAAATATTTTCAGGACAAATGATCATACATTACTCTATGACAATGCTAAAATTCCATCAACATAGACTTGTGCAGAGTAACTTACGAAGTACCTGCCACCACCTTCAATATTCACTTTCAGTCTGATCATCCTTAACTTCTGTTAAATACTCTCTTTTTAAAACTCTGTCTTCCCGTAAAATTAATGAGATGGTTTCCTCCTGGCTTTCCTTTTACATCTCTGGACACAAATCTTCTCACTTTCTTTGGGTGATTTAATTAAATCCAATAGCTTCCAGTATCTCTATCTTTAGTACAGATCTACTCCAAAATCATTCTAATTCAAGAATCATATATGCGAGTGTTTCATGGACATCTATGACCCAGACAAACTTTGAAATAAGTGGCCAGGAGCAGTGGCTCATGCATGTAATCCCAGAACTTTGGGAGGCTGAAGTGGGTGGATCACCTGAGGTCAGGAGTTCAAGACCAGCCTGGCCAACATGGTGAAACACCATCTCTACTAAAAATATAAAAATTAGCTGGGTGTGGGTGGTGGGAGTCTGTAATCCCAGCTACTCAGGAGGCTGAGGCAGGAGAGTTGCTTGAACCCAGGAGGCGGAGGTTTCAGTGAGGCGAGATTATGCCACTGCACTCCAGCCTGGGTGACAGAGCAAGACTCCATCTCAAAAAAAAAAAAAAAAAGAAAGAAGTAGGTCCAGGTTGAGACTCAGCATATTTACCCCTCTTTACCTGTTCATCTCAGACCAAGGCAGAGATCTAAGCAACATCTTAAATTCCATTCTTTCCTCCACAGTCAGAAAATGAGTTCTGTAAATTATATCTCCCGAATTTCTCTGTAATTTGTACTGCCCTCTACATTTTCACATTTTTTAAGTCAGAATAATTTTGCAATATATTTACATACTATAACATAGTCAGTGACTATGTTTACTTATGTGAACAAAGATTTATAAAATTTGATTGATAGATAAAAATTATACAAAAATTATATATTTGTCATGTACATCTTGATGTTTTGAAATATGTATACACTGAAATGGCTAAATTGAGCTAAGTTTGGTGCAAAAGAAACTGCTTTTAATGGCAAAAATCACAATTACTTTGGCACCAACCTAATAATCAACATATGCATTACCTCACATACTTATTTTATGATTTAGGAGTACTTATAAGTACTCTGCTAGCATTTTTCAAGAACATAACACATGGTTATTAACCATAATCATCATGTTATAGAATAGATCTCATAAACTAATTCCTTCTATCTAACTTAAAATTTCTATCCTTTGACCAAAAACTCCCCAACCATATTCCCCAGCTCTGGTAACTATCATTCTATTCTCTGTTTCTATGAATTCAACATTTTTAGTTCTACATATGAGATCATGCATGTTTTTCTTTCTGTGCCTTCCTTATTTCACTTAACAAAATGTTCCCACGAGGTTTCCATATTGTTGCAAATGGCAGGATTTCTTTCTTTTGTAAGGTTGTATAGTATCTCATTCTGTATACATACTACATTGTCTTTATGCATACACCAGTTGACAGACACTTAGGTCAAATCAACATCTTGGCTAT
This sequence comes from Rhinopithecus roxellana, assembly GCF_007565055.1. Classification (NCBI taxonomy): domain Eukaryota; kingdom Metazoa; phylum Chordata; class Mammalia; order Primates; family Cercopithecidae; genus Rhinopithecus; species Rhinopithecus roxellana. Next base: position 25,812,225 of record NC_044565.1, read on the forward strand.
TGTGGGAAATGTTGCAATGAACATGTGAGCGCAGATATCTTGATGATATACTGATTTCATTTCCTCTGGAAACATACCGAGTAGTGGGATTGCTGAAACATATGATAGTTCTATTTTCAATTTTTGGGGGAATCTCCATACTGTTTTCTACAATGGCTATACTAATTTACATTCGAACACCATATAAGAGTTCCCTTTTCTCCACATCCTCTCCAATACTTACCATTTGTCTTTTTGATATAGTCAACCTAACAGGTGGAAAGTCATACATCATTGTGGTTGTAGTTTTTGTTTTCTGATGACTAACGATGTTGAATATTTTTTCATACACCTCTTGGTCACTTGTATGTCTTCTCTTGAGAAATGTCTATTCAAAACCTTTGCCCATTTTCTCATCGGGTTGTTTTCTTGCTATTGAATTGTTTTAGTTCTTTTCTTTTTTTTTTTTTTTCATTATTATTATACTTTAAGTTTTAGGGTACATGTGCATAACGTGCAGGTTTGTTACATATGTATACCTGTGCCATGTTGGTGTGCTGCACCCATCAACTTGTCAGCACCCATCAATTCGTCATTTATATCAGGTTTAACTCCCAATGCAATCCCTCCCCCCACCCCCCTCCCCATGATAGGCCCCGGTGTGTGATGTTCCCCTTCCCGATGCCAAGTGATCGCATTGTTCAGTTCCCACCTATGAGTGAGAACATGCGGTGTTTGGTTTTCTGTTCTTGTGATAGTTTGCTAAGAATGATGGTTTCCAGCTGCATCCATGTCCCTACAAAGGACGCAAACTCATCCTTTTTTATGGCTGCATAGTATTCCATGGTGTATATGTGCCACATTTTCTGAATCCAGTCTGTCACAGATGGACATTTGGGTTGATTCCAAGTCTTTGCTATTGTGAATAGTGCCGCAATAAACATACATGTGCATGTGTCTTTATAGCAGCATGATTTATAATCCTTTGGGTATATACCCAGTAGTGGGATGGCTGGGTCATATGATACATCTAGTTCTAGATCCTTGAGGAATTGCCATACTCTTTTCCATAATGGTTGAACTAGTTTACAATCCCACCAACAGTGTAAAAGTGTTCCTATTTCTCCACATCCTCTCCAGCACCTGTTGTTTCCAGACTTTTTAATGGTTGCCATTCTAACTGGTGTGAGATGGTATCTCATTGTGGTTTTGATTTGCATTTCTCTGATGACGAGTGATGATGAGCATTTTTTCATGTGTCTGTTGGCTGTATGATTATCTTCTTTTGAGAAATGTCTGTTCATAATCTTTGCCCACTTTTTGATGGGGTTGTTTTTTTTTTTTCTTGTAAATTTGTTTGAGTTCTTTGTAGATTCTGGATATTAGCCCTTTGTCAGATGAGTAGATTGCAAAAATATTCTCCCATTCTGTAGGTTGCCTGTTCACTCTGATGGTAGTTACTTTGCTGTGCAGAAGCTCTTTAGTTTAATCATATCCCATTTGTCAATTTTGGCTTTTGCTGCCGTTGCTTTTGGTGTTTTAGACATGAAGTCCTTGCCCATACCTATGTCCTGAATGGTGCTACCTAGGTTTTCTTCTAGGATTTTTATGGTATTAGGTCTAACATTTAAGTCTCTAATCCATCTTGAATTAATTTTCGTATCAGGAGTAAGGAAAGGATCCAGTTTCAGCTGTCTACTTATGGCTAGCCAATTTTCCCAGCACCATTTATTAAATAGGGAATCCTTTCCCCATTTCTTGTTTCTCTCAGGTTTGTCCAAGATCAGATGGCTGTAGATGTGTGGTATTATTTCTGAGGACTCTGTTCTGTTCCATTGGTCTATAGCTCTGTTTTGGTACCAGTACCATGCTGTTTTGGTTACTGTAGCCTTGTAGTACAGTTTGAAGTCAGGTAGCGTGATGCCTCCAGCTTTGTTCTTTTGACTTAGGATTGTCTTGGCAATGTGGGCTCTTTTTTGGTTCCATATGAACTTTAAAGCAGTTTTTTCCAATTCTGTGAAGAAACTCATTGGTAGCTTGATGGGGATGGCATTGAATCTATAAATTACCTTGGGCAGTATGGCCATTTTCACGATATTGATTCTTCCTATCCATGAGCATGGTATGTTCTTTCATTTGTTTGTGTCCTCTTTGATTTCACTGAGCAGTGGTTTGTAGTTCTCCTTGAAGAGGTCCTTTACATCCCTTGTAAGTTGGATTCCTAGGTATTTTATTCTCTTTGAAGCAATTGTGAATGGTAGTTCAGTCATGATTTGGCTCTCTGTTTGTCTGTTACTGGTGTATAAGAATGCTTGTGATTTTTGCACATTAATTTTGTATCCTGAGACTTTGCTGAAGTTGCTTATCAGCTTAAGGAGATTTTGGGCTGAGACAATGGGGTTTTCTAAATATACAATAATGTCATCTGCAAACAGGGACAATTTGACTTCTTCTTTTCCTAACTGAATACCCTTTATGTCTTTCTCTTGCCTGATTGCCCTAGCCAGAACTTCCAACACTATGTTGAATAGGAGTGGTGAGAGAGGGCATCCCTGTCTTGTGCCAGTTTTCAAAGGGAATTTTTCCAGTTTTTGCCCATTCAGTATGACATTGGCTGTGGGTTTGTCATAAATAGCTCTTATTATTTTGAGGTACGTTCCATCAATACCGAATTTATTGAGCGTTTTTAGCATGAAGGGCTGTTGAATTTTGTCAAAAGCCTTTTCTGCATCTATTGAGATAAGCATGTGGTTCTTGTCTTTGCTTCTATTTATATGCTGGATTACGTTTATTGATTTGCGAATGTTGAACCAGCCTTGCATCCCAGGGATGAAGCCCACTTGATCATGGTGGATAAGCTTTTGGATGTGCTGCTGGATCCGGTTTGCCAGTATTTTATTGAGGATTTTTGCATCAGTGTTCATCAGGGATATTGGTCTAAAATTTTCTTTTTTTGTTGTGTCTCTGCCAGGCTTTGGTATCAGGATGATGTTGGCCTCATAAAATGAGTTAGGGAGGATTCCCTCTTTTTCAATTGATTGGAATCGTTTCAGAAGGAATGGTACCAGCTCCTCCTTGTACCTCTGGTAGAATTCAGCTGTGAATCCATCTGGTCCTGGACTTTTTTTGGTTGGCAGGCTATTAATTATTGCCTCAATTTCAGAGCCTGCTATTGGTCTATTCAGGGATTCAACTTCTTCCTGGTTTAGTCTTGGAAGAGTGTAAGTGTCCAGGAAATTATCCATTTCTTCTAGATTTTCTAGTTGATCTGCGTAGAGGTGATTTTAGTATTCTCTGATGGTAGATTGTATTTCTGTGGGGTCAGTGGTGATATCCCCTTTATCATTTTTTATTGCGTCTATTTGATTCTTCTCTCTTTTCTTCTTTATTAGTCTTGCTAGCGGTCTGTCAATTTTGTTGATCTTTTCAAAAACCCAACTCCTGGATTCATTGATTTTTTGGAGGGTTTTTTGTGTCTCTATCTCCTTCAGTTCTGCTCTGATCTTAGTTATTTCTTGCCTTCTGCTAGCTTTTGAATGTGTTTGCTCTTGCCTCTCTAGTTCTTTTAATTGTGATTTTAGAGTGTCAATTTCAGATCTTTCCAGCTTTTTCTTGTGGGCATGTAGTGCTATCAATTTCTCTCTACACACTGCTTTAAATGTGTCCCAGAGATTCTGGTATGTTGTATCTTTGTTCTCATTGGTTTCAAAGAACATCTTTATCTCTGCCTTCATTTCGTTATGTACCCAGTAGTCATTCAGGAGCAGGTTGTTCAGTTTCCATGTAGTTGAGCAGTTTTGATTGAGTTTCTTAGTCCTGAGTTCTGGTTTGATTGCACTGTGGTCTGAGAGACAGTTTGTTATAATTTCTATTCTTTTACACTTGCTGAGGAGTGCTTTACTTCCAATTATGTGGTCAATTTTGGAATAAGTGCGATGTGGTGCTAAGAATAATGTATATTCTGTTGATTTGGGGTGGAGAGTTCTATACATGTCTATTAGGTCTGCTTGGTGCAGAGATGAGTTCAATTCCTGGATATCCTTGTTAACTTTCTGTCTCGTTGATCTGTCTAATGTTGACAGTGGAGTGTTGAAGTCTCCCATTATTATTGTATGGGAGTCTAAGTCTCTTTGTAAGTCTCTAAGGACTTGCTTTATGAATCTGGGTGCTCCTGTATTGGGTGCATATATATTTAGGATAGTTAGCTCTTCCTGTTCAATTGATCCCTTTACCATTATGTAATGGCCTTCTTTGTCTCTTTTGATCTTTGATGGTTTAAAGTCTGTTTTATCAGAGACTAGGATTGCAACCCCTGCTTTTTTTTGTTCTCCATTTGCTTGGTAGATCTTCCTCCATCCCTTTATTTTGAGCCTATATGTATGTCTCTGCATGTGAGATGGGTCTCCTGAATACAGCAGACTGATGGGTCTTGACTCTTTATCCAGTTTGCCAGTCTGTGTCTTTTAATTGGACCATTTAGTCCATTTACATTTAAGGTTAATATTGTTATGTGTGAACTTGATCCTGCCATTATGATATTAACTGGTTATTTTGCTCGTTAGTTGATGCAGTTTCTTCCTAGCCTCGATGGTCTTTACATTTTGGCATGTTTTTGCAATGGCTGGTACCGGTTGTTCCTTTCCATGTTTAGGGCTTCCTTCAGGGTCTCCTGTAAGGCAGGCCTGGTGGTGACAAAATCTCTAAGCATTTGCTTATCTGTAAAGGATTTTATTTCTCCTTCACTTATGAAACTTAGTTTGGCTGGATATGAAATTCTGGGTTGAAAATTCTTTTCTTTCTTTTATTTAAGATGTTGAATATTGGCCCCCACTCTCTTCTGGCTTGTAGAGTTTCTGCCGAGAGATCTGCTGTTAGTCTGATGGGCTTCCCTTTGTGGGTAACCTGACCTTTCTCTCTGGCTGCCCTTAAGATTTTTTCCTTCATTTCAACTTTGGTGAATCTGGCAATTATGTGTCTTGGAGTTGCTCTTCTCGAGGAGTATCTTTGTGGCGTTCTCTGTATTTCCTGAATTTGTATGTTGGCCTGCCCTACTAGGTTGGGGAAGTTCTCCTGGATGATATCCTGAAGAGTGTTTTCCAACTTGGTTTCATTTTCCCCCTCACTTTCAGGCACCCCAATCAGATGTAGATTTGGTCTTTTTACATAATCCCATACTTCTTGCAGGCTTTCTTCATTTCTTTTTCTTCTTTTTTCTTTTGGTTTCTCTTCTCGCTTCATTTCATTCATTTGATCCTCAATCGCCGATACTCTTTCTTCCAGTTGATCGAGTCGGTTACTGAAGCTTGTGGATTTGTCACGTATTTCTCGTGTCATGGTTTTCATCTCTGTCAGTTCGTTTATGACCTTCTCTGCATTAATTATTCTAGCTATCAATTCTTCCACTCTTTTTTCAAGATTTTTAGTTTCTTTGCACTGGGTACGTAATTCCTCCTTTAGCTCTGAGAAGTTTGATGGACTGAAGCCTTCTTCTCTCATCTCGTCAAAGTCATTCTCTGACCAGCTTTGATCCGTTGCTGGCGATGGGCTGCGCTCCTTTGCAGGGGGAGATGCGCTCTTATTTTTTGAATTTCCAGCTTTTCTGCCCTGCTTTTTCCCCATCTTTGTGGTTTTATCTGCCTCTGGTCTTCGATGATGGTGACGTACTGATGGAGTATTGGTATAGGTGTCCCACCTGTTTGATAGTTTTCCTTCTAATAGTCAGGACCCTCAGCTGTAGGTCTGTTGGAGATTGCTTGAGGTCCACTCCAGACCCTGTTTGCCTGGGTATCAGCAGCAGAGGTTGCAGAAGATAGAATATTGCTCAACAGCAAGTGTACCTGTCTGATTCTTACTTTGGAAGCTTCCTCTCAGGGGTGTACTCCACCCTGTGAGGTGTGGGGTGTCAGACTGCCCCTAATGGGGGATGTCTCCCAGTTAGGCTACTCAGGGGTCAGGAACCCACTTGAGCAGGCAGTCTGTCCCTTCTCAGATCTCAACCTCCGTGTTGGGAGATCCACTGCTCTCTTCAGAGCTGTTAGACAGATTCGTTTGTGTCTGCAGAGGTTTCTGCGGCTTTTGTTGTTGTTGTTGTTTAGCTGTGCCCTGTCCCCAGAGGTGGAGTCTACAGAGACAGGCAGGTTTCCTTGAGCTGCTGTTTTGTTCTTTATATATTCCAGAAATGCATGCCTTGTCAGCTGTATTGTTTGCAAATATATTCTCCCATTCTTTTTTTTTTTTTTTTTTTTTTGAGATGGAGTCTCACTCTGTCATCTAGGCTGGAGTGAAGTGGCACAATCTTGGCTCACTGCAACCTCCATCTCCCAAGTTCAAGCATTCTGCTGCCTCAGCCTCCCGAGTAGTAGGAATACAGGCATGTGCCACTATGCCTAATTTTTGTATTTTTAGTAGAGATTGGGTTTCACCATGTTGTCAGGCTGGTCTCAAACTCTTGATCTCAAGTGATTCACCCGCCTTAGCCTCCCAAAGTGCTTGGATTACAGACATGAGCCACCATGCCCTGCCTGTTCTGCCATTGTGTAGGTTATCCTTCAGCTGTTGTTTTTTTTTTCCTGTGCAAAAGCTTTGCTGTTTGATAAAATCAATCTCATTTGTCTTTTTTTACATTTGTTGCCTGTGCTTTTGAGGTCATAGCTTAAAAAAAAATTATTGTCCTGATCAATGTTATGGAGTTTTCCTATATTATTTTGTAGTAATTTTAGTTTCAGGTCTTATGTTTAAGTCTTTAATCTATTTTATGTGGATTTTTATATATGGTGTGAGATGAGGAACGAATTTCATTCTTGTAAATGTGGATATCCAGTTTTCTCAACACCACTTATTTTTTCGGAGACTATCCTTTCCCCTTTTGTGTGTTCTTGGCATCTTTGTCAAAAATTAACTGACTGTACATTAGTAGGATTATATCAGGGTTATTTTGTTCCACTGGTCTGTGTGTATGTTTTTATGCCAGAATCATGCTATTTTGATTATTACAGCGTGTAGTAGATTTTGAAGTCAGATAGACTGATGCCTCCAGCTTTGTTCTTTCTGCTCAAGATTGCTTTTGCTACTTGGAGTGTTTAGTGGTCCCATATGAATCTTACTATTGTTTACTTTATTCCTATGAAAAATACATTCGAATTTGGGTAGCGATTGCATTGAATATGTAGATCACTTTGGGTAATATGGAAATTCTAACAATGTTAATTCTTCAATCCACAAACTAGGATATCTTCTTGTTTATTTCTTCAATTTTTTCTTCGATGTTTTATAGTTTTTCAACAGGTCTTCTAAATATTTCAATGAGGGCTTCTATATTTTCATCTTTACATTACTCGTAAAATAATCTTAAGGTGTCCTTGAATTTCTGTTTTGCTAAAAGTCTTTTTCATTAAAAGTCTTTATTTTTTAGTGTTTTAGGTTTAAAGAAAATTTAAGCAGGAAGTACACTGCTTCTGTATATACCACCACCCTCCATGCTACTACCCCTATTTAAAATTGGTGTGGTACAATTTTTACAATTAATGAAATGATATTGGTATTTTATTATCAACTAAAGTCCCTAGTTTACATTAGGGTGTAATCATTGTGATACCAAGTTCTGTGGGTACTTAAAAATGCATAATGTCACTAATTCACCATTACAGTATCATTTAGATAGTTTCACTGCCCTAAAAATCTACTGAATTCCACCTACTCATCCATCCAGGATTTTCTCTACTGATTTTCCCTACTGGTTTTCATTTTCATTTATTTCTGTTCTAATTTTCATTATTGTTGTTATTATTATTATTGCTCACTTTGGATTTAAATTGTTCTTTGCCTAGTATCCTATGGTGTAAGTACAGATTATTAAATTTAGATATTTCTTCTAATATATGCTATTAATGGTACAAATTTCCCTCTGAGTAATGCTTTCACTACATCTCAGAAATTATAATAAGTTGTATTTTAATTCTCATTTATTTTGAAATATTTCTCTTGAGACTTTTTCTTTCACCATTTTTATTTTGAAAGACGTTGTTTAATCTCCAAATAATTTGACATTTTCTATCTTTCTGTTACTCATTTCTAGTTTAATTTCATATGGTCTAAGAGGAATGTTAGTATAATTTCTATTTAAGGATGTTCTACTGCCTAGAATATGGTGTGTTTTGGTGAATATTTTGTATAAGTTGTTGTTGGATAAAACATTCTATAAATGTCCATTAGATTCACTTGATTGATGATGTCAGTCATTTCAACTATATACATACTGATGTTTCTGCCTCCTGGATTTGTCAGTTTCAGTAGAAGTGTTCCAGAAATTTTAATGAGAATAGATGTTAACATATAAAATAAGATTTTAGTATCTTTCAAAATACTCGTATTTTTCCTTCTTTGATCTTCTAAAGTAGTAACTTTGAAAAATTTTCTAATACTAATCATTCATGCATTCCTAACCTTACTTCAATCCTTCATTTATTTGTTTGTACTTTTAGATTTTGCTCAGAATTGTTTTGGCTATTCACATTCTTTTTTTAGTTCCCTATGAATTTTATGATTGTTTTTTCTATTTCTGTAAAAGATGACACTGATACTTTGTTAGGGACTGCACTGAATCTATAGACTGCTTGGGGAAGTATGGTCATTTTAATGATATTAATTCTTCTGATCTATGAGTATGGTATTTCTTTCCATTTGTTTGTGTTCTCTTCCATTTCTTTCATCAGTGTTCTGTAGTTTTCACTGCAGACATTTTTCACCTCCCTGGTTAAACTTATTCCTAGATATTTGAATGTTTTTGAAGCTATTGTAAATAGGAATGACTTCTTGATTTCCTTTTAACTGTTTCATTATTGAAGAATAAAAAGGCTACTGATTTTTGTATGTTGATTTTACAGCCTGTAACTTTACTGAATTGGTTTTTCAGTTCTAAGAGTTTTATGATGGAGCCTTTTAGTTTTTCTAAATGAAAGATCGTATCATCAGCAAAGAAGGACAATTTGACTTCCTGTTTTCCAATTTAGATGCCTTTTATTTCTTTCTCTTCTTTGACTGTCCTAGCTCAGACATCCAATACTACGTTGAACAGGAGTAGTGAGAATGACCATCCTCATCTTGGGGAATGGTTCCACCTTTTGCCCATTCTTCAAGGAAAGGCAGTCAACCTTTCCCCATTCAGGATGGTGTTAGCTGTAGTTCTGCTATATGTGGCCTTTATTATTTTGAGGTATGTTCCTTCTATATTTGGCTTGTTGGGAGTTTTAATTGTGAAGGGATGTTGAATTTTATCAAATGCTTTTTCTGCATCTATCAAGATGATCATATGGTTTTTGCCCTTCATTCTGTTGATGTGAAGTTTCACATTTACTTCTCTGCATATACTAAACCATCCTTTCATCCCTGGTCTAAATCCCACTTGATCATGGTATATTATCTTTTAATTGAATTCAGTTTTCTAGTATGTTGCTGATAACTTTTGCATCTATTTTCATCAGGAATATTGGTCTGCAGTTTTCTTTTGTTGTTCCTTGTCTGGTTTTGGTATCAGGGTAATGCTAGCCCTACAGAATAAGTTAGGGAAAATTCTCTCTCCTAATCTTTTGGAACAGTTTCAGGAGGATTGGTATGAGTTATTCTTATATGTTTGGTGGAATTTTGTGGTGAATCCACCTGGTTCTGGGCTTTTCTTTGTTCAGATACTATTACTGCTTCAATCTCACTGCCTGTTATTGGTCGATTCGGGTTTTCCATTTCTTCCTGATTCAATCTTAGTAGGTTGTACATTTCCAAGTATTCATCCATTTCCCATGGGTTTTCCACTGGTTAGCATAATAGTCCCTGATGACCTTTTCTGTTTCTGTGGTATCAATTATAATGTCTCTGTTTTCATTTATAATTTTATTTGAGTCTTTGCTGTACTCTTCTTGGTTAGTCTAGCTAGTGGTTGTTATCAATTTTACCTTTTCAAAGAACCAACGTTTTTTTCCATTCATCTTTCCATATTTTTCTTTTCAGGTCTACTGTGATCTGTATTATTTCCTTCTGATAGTGTGGATTCAGTTTGTTATTGCTTTCCTAGTTCCTTGAGGTACACTATTAGATTATTTATTTGAAATCTTTCTGCTTTTTTGATGTAGGTGCTTATTGCTATGAACTTCCCTTTAAGTACTGCTTTTGTTGTGTCCAACAGGTTGCGATATGTTGCTTCCATTTCATTTGTTCCAAAAAATTTATTTTCTTATTAATTTATTCATTGAACCAATGGTTGTTCAGGAGCATGTTGTTTATTTTCCGTTTATTTCTATAGTTTCCAAAGTTTCTCTTGGCATTGATTTCTAGTTTTCTACCATTGTGATCTGGCAATATACTTGATGTGATTTTGAATTTTAAAAATTTGTTGAGATTTGTTTTGTGGTTTAATATATGGTCTATCTTGGAGAATGTTCCTTGTGCTGATGAGAAGAATGTGTATTCTGCCATTGTTAGATAAGATGTCCTCTAAATGTCTGCTAAGTCCTTTTGGTCTAAAGTCCAGTTTAAAATGAATGTTTCTTTTCTGATTATATGTCTCAGTGATCTGTCTAGTGCTGGCAGTGGGGTATTAAAGTGCCATAATTTTATCAGAGTTCATCTATTTATTTAGATATGGCAATATTTGCTTTATGAATCTAGGTGCTACAGTGTTGGATGCCAATATGGATTTGGTGTTACATCCTCTTGCTAGATTGATCCCATTATCATTATACAATGACCTTCTTTGTCTTTTTCTTACTGTTTTTTATTTAAAGTGTTGTATCTAATATGAGTATAGTATGCCTGCTCATTTTTTGTTAACATTTCCATGAAATACTTTTTTTATTCCTTTATTTTCAGTTTATATGCATCTTTAAAGGTAAATTATGTTTCTTGTAGGCAGCATATGGCTAGATCATGGTTTTTTTTAATCCATTCGAGCAGTCTATATAAGTAAAGAATTTAATCAATTTACACTCAAAATTATTATTGATATGTGAGGTTGTCCCTTCAACGTATTAATTATTTTCTGGTTATTTTGTGTATTCTTTGTTCCTTTCCTTTTCTCTTACTGTTTGTTATTGTGGTTTGGTGGTTTTCTACAGTAATACTATTTGAGTCCTTTCTCTTCTTCATTTGTTTGTTTGCTTTACCAGTGAGTTTTATACTTTTGTGTGTTTTCATGATAGCAAATGTCACTCACTATATCCAAGTTTAGAACTCCCTTGAGGAATTTCTTGTAAGGCCAGTGTAGTGGTGATGAATTCTTTCAGCTTTTGCTTGTATGAGAAAGATGTTATTTCTCCTTCATTTATGAAGAATAATTTCACTAGATATTTTATATTTTGCCTTCTGGAACCCTTATAATTTGAAAATTTGGTCTCTTATGATGCCCCGTATGTAATAAAGGCTTTGCTCTTTTTTTAATTGTTTTTACTTTTATTTTGTATAAAGAATTATCTTCTAGATCTAAAATTCTTTCTTCTGCTTGATCTAGTCTATTGTTGAAGCTTTTGAACGCATTTTGCATTTCATTTAATAAATTCCTCAGTTCCATAATTTATGTTTGGTTACATTTTTGGTATCAATCTCTTTAGCAAATTTCTTATTCATATCATGCATTCTTTTTCTGATTTCTTTGTATTGTTTTGCAGAATTCTCATGTTTCTCACTGAGCTTCTTTGGAGTCAATCATTTAACTTCTTTTTCTGAGATTTCATTAATTTATCTTTGATTGGGATCTGTTGTTGGAGAATTATTCCTGTGGAGGTGTCATATGTCCTGGCTTTTTCTTATTTTCTGTACCATTATATTCATATCTGTACATTTACTATAACAGCCACTTCTTGCAATTTTTTAAATTTGCTCTGGTAGGGGAGGACATTTTCCAGAAGATGTATCTATGCTGTTAGTTGCGTAGGACACTTTGGTTGTGATTTTGAGTGCAATAGTGTAAACTCTGTAAGATTCCTTCAGGTATAAATAGTACCAGTGGTATCTATAATTTCTTCAGTGGCTCAGGGTGCAATTATTAAATGAGGCTGTGGTTTTGCTGGGGACTGTAACACCAGGTAGGTCAGTCTTTGAGCCCCAGTGATGGCATCAGTGGCTAAGTATGTGTGTCCTTAGGCCCCAGGTTGGTCTGGCACCATTATTAGTGAGTCTAGATGGGCCAATTTTTGAGTTTCCAGATAGATTATTTGGATGCCAGCAGTGACAATAGCAGGTGGGGTGGGTGGGGATGTTCATGAACCCCTGGGCAGCCAGCTTTATGTGAATGATGACAATGGCAGTGGCAGAATCATCCTCTTAGTCCCAAGTGGTTCACACTGGTATTGGTGTTGGCTGTATTCAGCTGAGTGGGCTGGTCTTCAGGCACACAGGTGGTGCATGCAGGTAGGTACCCGCTGTGGTAGTAGCAGTCATGTGGGTAGGCCTGATCTCAGGCACCTGGGAAGACTGTTCAGGTGCCAATTGTGGTGGACAGGGCTAGGTGATCCTCTTGCTTCCTGTGTGCTCTGGCACAGGGGTTTGGGGGTGGCAGGGCAAAGCTGAGCCAAACTTGTCCTCATGCCCTCTGATAATGAGTACAGGCACCAGATGTAGTAGTTAGTGGTGAGGGAATCCCTAGAAAAGTGATATGCTCTGATGGTAGGTGGCAGCAGCTGTGCTAGTTCCCTGCCACTGGGGAGGGCAATGCCACCTTCAGTACCGGGCAACCTAGGTCAGCAGGTGGAAAACACACACACCATTTTCACCACAGCCCAAGTGGCACTCTTTCCTCAGCCCCTCTGCAGTAGCTGACACCTTGCTCATGCCTCAGCCTCAATGGCAGCAGCATGCATTGTGATAGCATCTCAGCCCCTGGTGTGGGTGGCCCCTGGTCGCTGGCATCTAAGTTGGGAGGCAGCAAGTGTGCTTCTCAGTAGCAGTGGTCTCCAGGATAATGTGCTATCTGTTGGAGGCAAGGCTCTAAGATAGCTGCTTGCTATAGCTGCTTAGGTCTCACAGAATGTGTGAGACTCGGTGTGAGCTCCTTCCCTGGACCAGTGCCATCACACAGTCTCTCAGCATCTTCCAATGTTAGTTTCAGGGCAAGTGAGGGTCAAGAGACTCTCCTGTGGCCAGGATTTCAGGAGTCCATAGTGGAAATGGAAACCACTGAAAGTTTCTTATTAACCTTTTCCTCGTATTAAGGAGTCTCCCTCAGCTCCCAGCTGATCCTACTGAGTAGACTGCCTCATTTCCTTCCCCTTTCTTTTTTTTTTTTTTTTTTTTTTTTTTTTTGAGACGGAGTCTCGCTCTGCCGCCCAGGCTGGAGTGCAGTGGCCGGATCTCAGCTCACTGCAAGCTCCGCCTCCTGGGTTTACGCCATTCTCCTGCCTCAGCCTCCCAAGTAGCTGGGACTACAGGCGCCCGCCACGTCGCCCGGCTAGTTTTTTGTATTTTTTAGTAGAGACGGGGTTTCACCGTGTTAGCCAGGATGGTCTCGATCTCCTGACCTCGTGATCCTCCCGTCTCGGCCTCCCAAAGTGCTGGGATTACAGGCTTGAGCCACCGCGCCCGGCCTCCTTCCCCTTTCTTGGTTTAGGCATTTACTGTCACTTTTCTGTTGAATTACAGTGTTCTGTCTTGGATGATCTATCTGAAGTGTGATCATCTACTCATTATGTTGGTTCTTCTTAGTGGAGGAAGCGAGTATGAAATACCTCGTCAGCCATCTTGAAGCTTTCCTCTTTCATATCTTTTCCTTATCACATCATATCTATTTCCCTATAGATCCTCAAATTTATTAGCACAGAGTTACACAACGTCTTTTAGAAGTCAATTCCTCTCATTCTGAACTGTGAGTAATGTGATTGATGTTGTTATTTCTTCCTTCTTTCCTTCCTTTCCTTCGTCTTTTCTTTTCCTTCTTTTTTTAGTTCTTCCCTTCCTTTCAATGAAGCACAGTAGAATGTTTGTTTTTTTAAATGCAACATCCCTCACTTGAAGTCTTTCAAAGACTTTAGAATAAAGTCCACATTATCTATTAATATAAAACAAAGTGCTTCTCAGGTTGGCATTTATCTACTTCTGTATCTCACTGCCACTCTAATTCTATGCTGAATACTGGCTTTATTTTATCATTTAATCTTTGCACATGAAGTTAAAATATCCTTTACTCCCTCTATATCCATTCTCTCCCTAGAAATATCCTGCTGGTTCCAAGATCCATTCCAATTTGTAATTGTCTGGGAAGTCTTCTTTGGAGGTCCTAAAGCTGGAACCTCATCCTCTTTGTAATTCTCCTCTGTTGAGCCTGTCAATTTTGAAGTTCCCTGGAGCTCAATCCTCACACCTTTCCTCTATGTATACTCAAATCCCAGAAGAAAATCCATCCTATGTCATCAAATACCATCTTTACACTGGTGAACTCTAAATTTTTATCTCCAGCTATGATTTTGTCCTGCTAATTTAATACCTCTATATAGCTATCATTAAATATATCAAGCTTAATGTATCAAAAATGGAAGTCTTGATCGTATTTCTGCTTTTCAAATGTATTTTTCTCTAAGTGTTCCCCGTCTCAGTAAACAGTATTCATCCAGTTTGTTCAGTTCAAGAGTTTTGGAACTACCCTTGACTCCTGTCTTTCTCTTAATACAAACACCCAGTCTAGTACTAAGACCTGCTATCCATACCTTCAAAAATATTTCTTACCACTTCTACCTCTACCACTCTAGTCCAAGTGACCATTATCTCTTGCCTGCAGTACTGCAACTGCCTCCCAATTAGCCTTTCTTCTTCCCCTTTTATTAAATTACAATATATTTATTTCCACATAAAAACGAGTATCACATTAAATAACTCAGATCATTACCCCCCACAATTCAATCTTCTAATGACATTGCATCTCATTTCAGAATACAATGTATAGTATTTACAATGGCCTACAGGGCCAGAAATAATCTAACTCCTGAATACTTCATCTCTTATCATCCATACCATTAGTGATAGATACATCATTGCCAGACTGACCCCCTTACTATTTCTTGAACACACCCATACCTACCACTGTGCTGTTCCCTTTGACAGGAATGCATATCCATCAGAAATCCAAATGATTTAATTTCTCACTTCTTTTGGGTCATTTATTTTTTCCTAGTTCTTATCACTACTTGCCATTATATTAGAATTTTTCTGTTTGTTTATCATCCACTAATTCATTAAAATATAAGCTCTGTAAAGTCAGGAGACTCACTTTTTTGTTCATGCCTGAAACTTTCCCTGATTTGTAGTAGATACTGTATTAAAACTTGTTAAATAAATGAGAGATTGAATATATCTAATGTATTATTCCAGTATAGTGGCTGTCTTCTCTGTAAATCACAAACTTTAAGTCCAGGGACAAAGTACTTTTTCTGTCTCTCCCCAAGAATCTACCAGATGATTACACAGTAGATACGCAAGCAATATTTATTATGGAGTAAATTAATAAACACTTTCATTCTCTTTTGTAAGAGGGTGAGGAAAATCTTATGAATAAGGAAAGCTAAGGACGCCAGCTTGATTATGTCACACATGGCAGAAATAAGAGGGAACTCTGCAAGAAAATACCTTAAAGACCTTCAGACTCTTTCTACCCCTTTTCCAGCATAAAGGTTTCCATCTGCAAGGGAAAGTTTTCTGGAAACAGTAGCTTAGGAAAATACACAACATGTAGCTGTTATAATTGCCATGTTTATATTGAGTTCTGGGTTAGCTAGTCTGAAACAGCCCTGGTAAAAATAAATTTTCAGTGTGTTTTAAGCAATCAGTGTTTCCAATAAGCACTGTCAACATGACCTTTAGTGGTCTCCAGAACTTCTCCTTCACTAAGTATTTAACTGGCTGTTCAGCCCCTATGGCTTCCTGTCTGCCTTTAATTTTCCCTCAGCATTTTTTCATGCCATGCTAGAGCAACAACAAAATACACAAGCCATCCTTTGAGAGAATTTCTGAACATAATTTGCAAAGCTATTGACATAAAAAAAATTGAGACAGGTTGACAGAAAGAGTATCAGTGGATACCACATATTCTCCATTGGATAGACAAATGAACCTCACGTTCTAATTCCCTAACTCCCTATTATCTACTTAACACTGAACTATTTCTTTTACATTTTCTTTCCTAGAGAAATTTTGGCTTTCACAGAAGAGCAAATACAGAAATTTTTTTTGATAAATCTAATGCCCAAGCTCCATAATAATACTAGTATTTGAGAGTAATTATAATTCCTATAAAACTGCCTGAGGTCATTCTGAAGCTCTGAAAGCTTTTGTGGTATTTTCATACTCATTCTCAGGGCCTTTTTATTAAATCATTCTTTTCCTCACTAAAACAACATCAAAATTAATACCATTAGACATTATTGAAAAATTAGGAAGTCACGATATGAACATAATATTATGTGTAATGAATTTTAAGTAATTTTATTGTCATTTTGAAACAAAGAATTTATAGTCATTTAATGAATGTGTAACTTAACCTAGCAGTTGAACTAATCGCATAGATACATAAAGAATACTTTCTGATTCAACATTGCATTTTTTTCAAACAATAGAAAAACAGTAAGTCATACCAAAAATTTTTATCTGTCAAAAAGCATAATAGCAGTATGAATCAAATTTGATTTCTTCTCTTGCACCTACAATTAAAAGAATGTACCAAAAATAGAGAAAAAGGATAAGATGATGGGAAAAAGCAGACAAAAGGGGACATAAATCACGGTTCCAACTCTGCAACTGTACATTTAATTAATATTAATTTCTGGATTTCAAAAGGGTGACATAGAATATGTTTCAAAACTAAAACAATCAAATAACAATATAAACAAAAAATCAAACCATATAAGTAGCCTATATGTTAGATCTACTTTTTTAATGTTTGAGATGTTGTCCTATTACTTTTACTGCTTAATACCTATTTAAAGCTCACATAATATGAAGGAGTTTATTAAAGCTGCTGTGAGCTATAGCATTTACCCTCCAGAAACTCATCTACCGTCAATCCTTCTTTTGTTCTACCTGACTGTCATTTGATTCAGCTCTGGATCAAAACTAGTGCTGTGGACATATGAAATTATAAAATTGCTAACTAGAAAAGCAGTGACAGAAATTGCTCACTAAAAAGTAAGATTAAAAAATTGATCACAGGGCCGGGTATGGTGGTTCATGCATGCAATCCCAGCATTTTACGAAGCCAAGGTGGGTGGTTCACTTTAGCTCAGAAATTCGAGACCAGCCTGGGCAACATGGCGAAACCCCATCTCTACTAAAAATACTAAAAATTAGCCGGGCATGGTGGCACACGCCAGTTATCCCAACTACTTGGGAGGATGAGGCATCAGAATTGCTTGAATCCAGGAGGTAGGGTTTACAGTGAGCCAAGATTGCACCACTGCACTCCAGTCAGGGCAACAGAGCAAGATTTGGTTAAAAGAAAAAAAACATTGGTCACAGGATACAGAGAGCAGGGGACAGTTTAGAAAATTTTAATGAATGTTAATGTCAGCCATAACTATGATTACCTAGATCATACTTAAGAACTGTTGACTGATGGGGGCTCAACTTAGGAAATAGTGATTTACATGTACAAAGCATGAGGAAGGGTTTACAAACACAGTTGTAGTTGTTTTGTTTTGTTTAAACACCCAAAAACTAGGACCGGTATTTATTTCTTCAAAGAAAATAGAGAAGGGAAACCAAACATATCATAAACACTTATTCTCAAGAGCATGCTATAAACTATCTTGCAGAAACAAAGCCATGTTAGGTAGAATGTCCCAGACTGTATACACCAGAAGCAGTTCCACCGTACCACAGGGCCTCTCACCTTAAAAGTTGTGGTGCCATACAGCTTGGTAGTGTGAACTGTTTCTGGAAGCACATTAGTGATGTTGGTGATAAATTCTTCCAAGTACTTACAGGATTTCTCCAAATGTGTTGTATTGATAATAATCTGGACAAGCTAGAAAACAACAAATACAGGTAAAAGTCATTTGACTACTCACCCCAGGATGAATGGTTCAATATGAATCTGCCAGTACAAGACAAATGAAAGACATGATGGAAAAGGCCATCCACATTCTGGTAAGGGGTATGTTAAAGCATGGGCTTTCATGTTACTGCTTCTAGGAAGTTTTTGATATGGTCAGGCTTTGTATCCCCACCCAAATCTCATCTTGAATTGTAATCCCCATAATCCCACATATCAAGGAAGAGACCAGGTGAAGGTAATTGAATCATGGGGGCAGTTTCCCCCATGCCATTCTTGTGATAGTGAGTGAGTTCTCACAGATCTGATAGTTTTATAAGGGGCTCTTCTCCCTTTACTCACAGTTCTCCTTCTTGTCACCCTGTGAAGAAGTCCTTTGCTTCCCCTTTGCCTTCCACCATGATTGTAAGTATCCTGAGGCCTACCAAGTCATGCTGAACTGTGAGTAAATTAAAATTCTCTCCTTTATAAATTACCCAGTCTCAGGCAGTTCTTTATAGCAGTATGAAAATGGACTAATACAGCCATCCTAGCATTTCAAAACCTTTTGTATTTTCCCGTATTATGGGAACAACTAATCACTGTATTCTAAAGGTATGTTTTCTTTTGTTTAAAAAGATTAGACTAAGAACAAAAATTGCTACTGTTTAGCATGATGCCTTCCAACTAAAACATTGCCAAATGAACTAAACAAATAAATGATAACCAAAAGAATAGGAATCATTAAAATGGCAACAAGACATTTCAAAATTAGGCATAATGAACAGAGAGATGTTAGGAGAGATTACAATATGTTAATAAACTACAACAGTTTATGGAAGAAAGAACATGGGCATCAAAATGAAAGTAACCAGGGAATTAATGACTTACTTTATTATTATTACCTTCTGATCTTGGGAGATTTTCTTTACTTTTATAACCCTATTTCCTTATCTGTAAAATGTCAATAATAATATCTACTTTACAGAGTTATTGTGAGGATTAAATATTCTGCTATTAACACTATTTCCCTTTTCTTACATAGAACAGACTGTTAAAAAGACAGTACTGGTAAAAAAAATAAAAATAAAAATAAAAAGTTGTCTTCTATAAATTACTTAAAGAGGAAGATAAAGAATAACTATTATTGTCTGTATAGAATTAAGGATTCTAAAGATTAACTTTGTGATTCATTTTCCTACACTGTTTTCCCATAAACTTGGAAAAGTAGTTAAAGGGACATAATTATAACTTCCATTTTATTATAACAGAAATGAAAATGAAGTGATTTTCTTTAGATCATATAGCCTAAATGGAACTAATACTACGTCCTGTACCTTCCAGTTATGGACTCATCTAAATGACTCTGCCAGTGCCTTTAGCGTAAGCATAATATGGCAGCTCTGAAGTGCTGCAAGATTGTGTACATTAGACTAAAATATAAGATTCAGGGCCTGCAATCAACTAGACCCCAATATGCTCTGATTCTACTGTCTGTAAAAAGAAGAGGGAAAAAAGTGGTATCTATTACTTATTTCTTAACTATTAAACTATCCAAACTGTTCATATTCGTTAGAGTTTAAAAGAAATACAAACAGGAAATAGAATGGAACTCTTTTTTTGTCTCTCTTTTCTACATCTTTACTTTGCATTTTCACAAAAATATGCCTGATGGTGAGGTTATGGCAGGTAGGGGGTAGTTTTGGCATGTAAGGCAATGAATTAATCTAGGTCTTTTGGTCTAGTGAGACAGTGAGCCAAGAGGGTGGAGGGGGGGTGGTGGATGGTGGCATATGACACAAAGCAGAAATTGGAACTAAAGATGGGGGTGGTACTACAATGGTTTACAATCCATGATAATTCAAAACAATGTTAAAAAGTTGGAATTTTATTTCAGTAAGAATCATATCATGCTGTGGAATATTAAACAAAAATACAAATAGGACTGTAATCAGAAAATACATTCTTACTTCTTCCACATCATCCAGCACAGGATAAAAGCACACACTTCATTCTCAAAAAATACATGTCAATTCATAATGACAATGTTTCAGTACTGGTTTCAACTAAGAAAAAGAGTATCTTCTACTCCACTAAGGATCATCCTGACAATCTTAGGAAAATAACTACTTTGAAACACAATAACAAAGGGCAAAAACACAGAGATACAATTCCAATAAATTCTCTTAGATGAAAAGTTAGGTCAACACTGGGACTAGATCTCTGTATTTTCCCCCACAACTCATCAGACAAGTTCATATACATCAGCTCTCCTTTCCATTCATTCCACAGTTCGAATTCAGAAATTTTGAGTTTTGAACACAAGACTACTACATCCTATAAAATTACCAAAAACAACAACCTTTTAACTTTGGAGTGTTCTAGGAAAAAATATCCACCAAAATAAGCAATTCATCACCCTCTTGCTTTCAGCGTTTTCTCCTTCAGAGGAAGACTAAAATCATTTTAAAATATTTAAGTTGTGTGGATTAAATAATTCGTCTTCCTGAGTGGGAAGGTGGCTACTGGCAAGGTTGTCTTGATGTGGGAGTCAGAAAATTAAGAGAGTTAATTTGAGAACTGAAACATTTCTATTTTAAAATCAGTATTACCTATGGAAACACATTCTGTCAGTCAAAAGAAATCCTAATAATAAGGAGGAATCATGTCATGTTATTGAAATAAAAAACAGTGGCAGTCAAAGAGAAAATTATCCTGTTTTACAGGATACTGGCAGTTAAAGAAAAAAAAGGGAGGTGGCTTCACTGGGTGCAGTAGTAATTTCGCATGACTTTTTAAAGATCTGTCAACACAAAAGATCACCATGAATTATATCAACTGGCTGTCAGTCACTTTTTGAAATGTTTCATTGCTGAGCATAGAATAGACTATTAAGACACTCTAGGATTACAGTAGATACCATGTCATTTTCAGAGAGAATATTGTCTGTTAATGAGGTCTAAGTGATAACTTCTCCTGAATGACAGCTACCAAAATCCTTACAAGGGCATTTACTAATGTAAAACCAGATGCTTTGGGCATAATTTCAAATTGAAAGATAAAATGAAGCAATTTCAGATAACTTCCATCAGAGTTTGAGCTCCCTTGATGATATTTTTAACGACTACTTCCCAGTCTCTTATAATATATAACACTGCAGTAATCCAAACTGTCCTAAACATTATTTCAGGGACATAAAACTAACAATAGATCAAATATTGATTATCTCTTACATAAAGTTCTATGAGAATTGTCAAAAATGAACATTATAAATCAAACGACTATCTCTCACAAGTAAATAACACAAGTCACTTAAGTGAAAAACCATTAAAAATTAGAAAATTTTTCTGTCTCTCCTTCCTTGTATCAGAGAAAATCTAATGAGAAAGGCACATAGCACACCGTGGAGGTCATTTCTTTTTTTTTTTTTTTTTCAATTTTACATTAAGTTCCAGTATACATGTGCAGAACGTGCAGGTTTGTTACATAGGTATATGTATGCCAGGGTGGTTTGCTGTACCTATTGACCCGTCCTCTTAAAGATCCCTCCACTCAGCCGGGCATGGCAGCTGTAATCCCAGCACTTTGGAAGGCCGAGGCGGGCAGATCACGAGGTCAGAAGATGGAGACCATCCTGGCTAACACGGTGAAACCTTGTCTCTACTAAAAATACACAAAAATTAGCCAACCGTGGTGGCACGTGCCTGTAGTCCCAGCTACTCGGGAGGCTGAGGCAGGAGAACTACTTGAATGTGGGATTTGGAGGTTGCAGTGAGACGAGATCATGCCACTGCATTCCAGCATGGGTGACAGAGCAAGACTCTGTCTCAAAAAAAAAAAAAAAAAAAATCCCTCCCCTCATCCCCCACGCCACAACAGGTCCTGGTATGTGTTATTCCCTTCCCTATGTCCATGTGTTCTCATTGTTCAACTCCCATTTACGAGTGAGAACATGGAGTGTTTGGTTTTCTGTTTGTGTGTTAGTTTGCTGAGGATGATGGCTTCCAGATTCATCCATGTCCCTGTAAAAGACATGATCTCATTCCTTTTTATGGCTGCATAGTATTCCATGGTATATAAACACCACATTTTCTTTATCTGGTCTATCATTGATGGGCATTTGGGTTGGTTCCATGACTTTGCTATTGTAAATAGTATGGCAATAAACATACATGTACATGTGTCTTTATAGTAAAATGATTTATATTCCTTTGGGTATATACCCAGTAGTGGGATTGCTGGGTCAAATGTTATTTCTTGGTTCTAGATCCTTCAGGAATTGCCATACTATCTTCCACAATGGGGGAACTAATTTACATTCCCAGCAACGGTGTAAAAGTGTTCCTATTTCTTGTGGTCATTTCTCCTCCAAACCTGCTCAAAACACCCTAGTGGAACCTGAACCATGATGACATTCTATTTTTGACAAACCCCAGAAAATATCTTCATCATCTTCCATAGTTCAAAACTAAGCCTTAAATTCCAAGAAGAGGTTTCCATTCCCTCTTATTTCTGGAATATACACATCTGCATATATTAAAACTGCTTTTAGCATGTTTCCCAAAACAGACAATTCAGTACAATAAACCTTCAACAGGACTAATCCAAAGGAAGAAAATGAGAAGTCACACTCCTCTTCATACCACCAAGGCCTCTCAACTGTTAAATCTGCAAAACAAAAAACTAAATAGTAGCATTGGTTCTCATTCACAAAAATGAGCTATCACATAGACTTCAAGGGATTTGATCTCCTTTTCACCCTAATCAGGGTACAGAAAACTGTGTCAACCACTCATTTTATAACTCAATTTATAACCGCTCATTTATATCATGTTATAAAATGATTAAACATCTAAAATACTAAATACCTAAAATACTAAAATACATGAAACTACTGGTTACAAATTCCAAGATAAAGTACAAAGTTTATATTTGACAAGACTTAAGTATAAAACATGGTAACAAAGTGAGCAATATCACTTCTGTTAACCAGAGGGGAAATGAATGGAATGTGGAAAATGAGAGGATAGAATCATATGGTCATCAATCTAAATTATACTAAAAGTAAAGAATAAATGCAAAGCACTGTTCATTTCTTCAGGTCTCTACGACCATATTAGGTATGCATAGTGCACTACATCACAGAAGTGCCCTGTGATCATAAAAATACAAATACCCAATATGGTTTCACTAGAAGGAACTCTGAACTTCTTTCAACATATTATAAATAATTAAACATAAATACTACTGTAAATTATAAAGTATCAGATGAAAATGTACCCAATTCTTTAGAACTAGTATTGATATGAACTGATATATTGCAGCTTCCAGCAAAATATGATTTAAGAAAATATACAATCATGGTTGAGCGTGGTGGCTCATGCCTGTAATCCCAGCACTTTGGGAGGCTGAGGTGGATCACCTGAGGTCAGGAGTTCGAGACCAGTCTGGTCAATATGGTGAAACATCGTTTCTACTAAAATACAAAAATTAGCTAGGTGTGGTGGCACACACCTGTAATCCCAGCCACTCAGGAGGCTGAGGTAGAAGAATTGCTTGAACCTGAGAGGTGGAGGTTGCACTGACCCGAGATCAGGCCACTGCACTCCAGCCTGAGAGACGGAACGAGACTCCATTTCAAAAAAAAAGAAAGAAAGAAAAACAAAATGTACAATCGTGTTAGCTAGTTTCACTTTAATACATGTACACTAGTCAAGAGTGGGCACTAAATGCTAACAAATAACCACATTATCTGACACAAATCAATTCCTTTTTTTTACACACCCCCAGAGGACTACAGCACACCTTCTTTCTCCTTCATCTCCCATGCTTGCTCTCCCATCTGCACGTTTAGCCGAAGACCCTGCATTTGCTGGGAAAACTAAGCATGTGGAGCCTGCCACCATAATACTTACCCAGCTACTACCATTTGCATTCACACACTCTGATTCTTATCTGTTACCAGAGGTGAACTTGACACTATCTACTGCCAATCCCTTTAACTATATATTCTATCTTAAACTCTCTTACCCAAGGACATTGCACCAGAGATTTCTCCCTTTCTCCTACATCACCCATTTTTTTTGCTCTATACTGTATCATTCCCACAATACATAACAGACTGTTATTTGTCCCATTAAAAATTTAAAAAAAAAAAAACCTGTCTTAACCGACTTCCGCTGCTATCACCCCATTTCTTTGTTTCCCTTGGTAACAAAATTTCCTGAAAGAGCTGTCTTATATTTGCTATCTCCAATTCCTCTTTTCCCATTCTTTAATTTTTTTATTTAAATAAACTCTTTATTTTAGGACAGTTTTGTATTTATATTTACAAAAGAGTTGCAGAGTTCCAATATACTCCTCACTCAGCTTCCCTTATTGTTAACATCTTACTTTACTGTGGTACATTTGCCACAACTAAGGAACCAACATAAACGCATTACTACTAATTGAACGCCATACTTTATTCAGATGTCACTAGTTTTTCCTTAATGTTCTTTATCTGTTTCTGAATTCCATCTGAGATACCACATTACATTTAGTTGCCATGTCTTCTTATTCTCTGGTCTGTGATAGTGTATCAGATTTTCCTTCTTTTTGATTACACTGACAGTTTTTTGTTTTGTTTTGTTTTGTTTTTGTTTTCATTTTTGTTTTTGTTTGAGATGGAGTCTCACTCTGCCTCCAGGCTGGAGTGCGGTGGCACAATCTCAGCTCACTGCAACCTCCGACTCCCTAGTTCAAGCGATTCTCCTGCCTCAGTCTCCCGAGAAGCTAGGATCACAGGCACGTGCCACCACGCCCAGCTAATTTTTATATTTTTAGTAGAGATGGAGTTTCACCATGTTGGCCAGGATGGTCTCCAACTCCTGACCTCGTGATTCACCCACCTCGGCCTCCCAAAGTGTTGGGATTACAGACGTGAGCCACAGTGCCCAGTCCTACACTGACAGTTTTAAGGAGTACTGGTCAAGTATGTTATAGCATGTTTTTCAAGTTTTGTTTGTTTAATGTTTTCCCATGGTTAGACTGAGCTCATGGGGCTAGGGAGGGAGAACACAGAGGCAAAGTGCCCTCTCATCAAATCATATGAAAGGTACATACTATCAATATAACTTATCACTGATGCTGTTAACCTGGAACACTTGAGCGAGGCAGCGTCTGCCAGGTTTCTTCACTGTAAAGTTACTTTTTTCCTCATTCTACCCTATACTTTTTGGAAGCAAGTCACTAAGCACAGTTCACACTCACCTCGTAGTGGCAATAGTATCTATATTAGTTATCTGAAATTCCTCTCTTCAGGAGTCATTCTCTTTAAAACCTACTCAATCAGTTTCCTTCCACCATTTTATTAAAAGTGTTCTTATCAAGGTCACCAAGTTACTCCAAATTGCTAAATCCAATGGTAATTCTTCACCTTCTTCTTACCAATCAGCAGTATTTGTCATAATTGATCACTCTCTCATTCTTTATATACTTTATGCACACTCCTGTTTTTTGTTTTGCTTTGTTTTTTCCTAGTTCCCTGGTGGCTCCTTCCCAATCTCCTTTCTTGGTTCCTCTTTTCTCCTAATATCTTAATATCAGAGTACCCAAAAGTTCAATTCTTCATCCTCTTTTCTTCTCCATCTTTATTCATTCCCTCAGTGATAGTATCCAGTTGCATGATTATAAATATTTACATTCTCCCCAATTTTTATTCCCCGGCCAAACTGTCAGGCCTCTGAGACCAAGCCAAGCCATCACATCCCCTGTGACTTGCACATATATGCCCAGATGGCCTGAAGTAACTGAAGAATCACAAAAGAAGTGCAAATGCCCTGCCTCGCCTTAACCGATGACATTCCACCACACAAGAAGTGAAAATGGCCGGTCCTTGCCTTAAGCGATGATATTATCTTGTGAAATTCCTTTTCCTGGCTCATCCTGGCTCAGAAAGTTCGCGGACTGAGCACCTTATGACCCCCACTCCTGCCCACTAGAGAACAACCCCCCTTTGACTGTAATTTTCCTTTACCTACCCAAATCCTATAAAAGGGCCCCACCCTTATCTCCCTTCGCTGACTCTCTTTTCGGACTCAGCCCGCCTGCACCCAGGTGAAATAAACAGCCATGTTGCTCACACAAAGCCTGTTTGGTGGTCTCTTCACATGTACGCGCATGACACAAACCTTACTTCCAATCTCCAAATTCATATACACAACTGCTTACTCAACATTTCAACCTACATGTCTAATAAACACTATAAATTTAATATGTCCAAAATCAAATTCCCAATGTTCTCTCACTGCAGATTCAGCTCTGCCTAAAATTTTTCCTATCTTAGTTCATGGTATATACAGCCTTCTTGTTGCTCAAGTCAAAAAATCCTGGAGTTAGTTTCCTTCAACTCTTCACTTTTTCTCTTTCTTTATATCCAATCATCAGGAAAGCATGTTGGCTCTACACTTAAAAAATCTTATCATTGTCCATAGCTACCACCCAGTCTCACTGGATTTCTGCCATAATCCCCCAACTGATCCCCTTGTTTCCATCCTACAGTTTATTCTCACTACCATGGTCAATGTGAACCTTTCAAAATATAAGTGAGATCATGTCATTAACCAAAATCCTACAATAGCTCCCCATTTCACACAAAATAAAAACAAAAGGCTTTACAACGGCCTGCCATGAATGCTTGATACCTCTCTAAACTAATCAATTGCTTCTCTTCCCCTTGCTCACTCCACTCCAGCTACCCTAGCCTCCTGATTTTTCCCTCCACTTGCCAAGAACTCCTACCTTCAGGCCTTTGCTCTGGCTCTAATCTCTACCTGAAATGCCTCCTGCAATAACAACTTACCCTCAACGTGCTGCTATAAAAATAAAACCAACCTAGAACACCTACCAGAATCCTGATTTCCTTAACCCAAGTGCTTTTTCTTCTCTCCATAGCATTCACTACCTTTAACCATACTACAAAATTAACATAATTATTTTGTTTATTATTTATTAACTGCTTTTCTCTGGTAGAATGTAAGCAAGCATCTCTATTGTTGTTATTGTTCAGTGATTTATCCTAAGGGCATGGAAATCAGTGCCTAATAGAGAGTACATATTTTAAAAATTGTAAAGGTAATAAATTATCTTAATAGAACATCTTATTCTAATTTTTTTTTTTACTTCTCTTAATCAAAAAACTCCATTTCTATACTAGTATTAATCAGTGATTGACTGCTTAGACCTCTTAATAATAACAGGTAATATGCATTGAGTATTTGCTATATACCAAGCACACGAAGTACTTTACATGCTTCACAACATTCCTGTGAAATACATGCTACCATTGTCCCCATTTTACATAGAAAGCAAAGTAATTTGCCCAAGGGCACAGCTATTATGAGGAGGGCCAGAATTGGAACCCAGGCCGTATGTATTAGAACATACAGTCTTAACCAATACTCTATTGCACTTTTCACAGATCTTTTGAGGCAGCCCTAGGAAAATAGCCATTTTCACTGAATAAATAATGAATAGTCACATAAAGTTTGAAAGAGTAAGGCATTCATGTTCTAGTGGTGCTAAAACTGAAAGGTAATTTTGAATTGGCTCAACATGGAGAAACAAATAAACCATGAGGAAAAAGGATAGAGCATATGCATAGAAAAAGAAAAGATGAGACTGTGTAACCCCAAAACAGAGTAAACACTGTGTAACCCCAAAACAAACACTGTGTAACCCCAAAACAAGAAGGGCAGACAGAGAGACATTCGTTTATGGGAACTTTCAAGTCCTAAGAGAATTATCTGATATCCTGAAACAGGAATCTGTAAGTTGTGTGGGCTTATCACAATTCTATTACTGGAGTGGATTTCTGCTATCTAACATAAAAACATCTCTAACTAAAACAATATCCAAGTTACTATGGACCTCCTGTAAAAATCTCAATTTTTGTTAGGATGAAATAATTAAATCAGTATGGAAGGCAGTACAATACAGTAGAAGTGAATAGGTTTTGGGGAAAAAACCTAGATTTACACGTATCATTTCTACCAGGTTTGCTAGCTGTATGACCTCAGGCAATCTCCCTGGACTTTAATTAGGCAGTCTATAAAGTGGGAATCACAACACATGCCCAGCCTGCTTCAAATGTTACTGTACTAACTGAAATCGAATTTGTGAGTGGGCTTTGAAGAATATAAACTGCTCCACAAATGTTACCTATTATGATGATGATTCCAGATGTGAACTCACTTTAGTTACTCATAAAGAAGGATATGTCTTCTCTTTCCAAAGGTAGGTAGTATAATTATTCAAAGTGTGTCTAGTTGGTAATTAAAAAAATCACTTTATGTGTTGTGTCTATACATGTACACACCACCACAATAGCCAAAACAAAAGCGTATGAATGTTTCTTCACTCATATGCAAAGATATTGAAAGTATAGTTCCCTAAAAACACCCAAAGACTAAGGAAATAACATTTAGCATTCAATGAAATGGTGCCAAGATTTACATGGTTCTTCCTGGATAACCTCATATTGGTTCTTTCTATTATTACCTGACCTGTACAGTGTTTCCTGAAACCCAAGCTGAGAAGTTAGGACTTTCTCTTAAAATGTCACAGTAAACCAATGGCACAGCCAGAATTGAACTCAAGATTCTTCTGAGGTCAAAGCTATTTCTATCAGACCATGTTCTTGCTATGCTACTTGTTATAACATTGTTAAGAGACTGCTAAATTGAATGACATAAAAACAGTTACATGAAGAGTTATAATGAAGAGATAGTTCACAAAATAATAAACTTCCCGTCCAGAGAAAGAAAACACTATAATCTAACAAAAGCAGGAGGACTTCCTAATTTTCACTCCAACTTTCCTTTTCTGTAACCTTCTTGATTACAAAAGAAGTTAGCTATTTTTCAGATACATAAAAGCAAATGCCTAATATTTCTGTACCAGGCAATAGAAAGGAAGCTCTGTAAAATGAGGGGATTATCCTAAATCAAGTCTAAGGTAATTTTCAATTGAAAGAAAAGTTTGCTATAAGTAGAATTCAATCACTTCCAATATCCCATCTTATAATATTTTTTTTCCTTAATTCAGAGAAAGAGAAAATAACTCCAAAATTAGAAGTAAATGCCCACCTGGCTTCCAGCTGTCTTTACCTATATGTCAGTATCATTAACCTTTTACTGCACTTCACCATAATCCTTGATAGTGTACATTTTAAATGTCAATTTTTTCCTAGAGTAACTGACTTCCAAACTGCACCACCTCTATAGGTAAAACATATGGCAAACAGCCTTTCCCTTTCCTTGTAAAAAAATTCTTCTAAACTCTTCTCATTTTAGGCACTATAACACCCAGTGAAACACAGATTGAGGTTACTATGCAATCTTGAGTTTCTAAGAGAGAGAACTTCACATCTTTCTAAATTTTAGAACTACACACCAATAGACCAAATCTCGTTTGCCAAGGTACTACATTCAATATATGTAAAATATCCCTCCTCTGTTTATGAGATCCAATAAACCTCCACAGAAATGTGACTATTGCCTTTTCTGCACATTTCCTTGATCCCAAATATCTAGTCCTTTTGCAAACAAATTACAAGCTGATAAAGAGTAATTTACTTTTCATACACATGAGATATCTTAAAAATAAAGACTTAGTCTGACACTAACCAAGAACTATGATTGCAATATCCTTGGCATCGATAACTGATGCAAGCAAAATGTGATTTCATATTCTACATTGTACATGAACTGCCATTCACTTGATTGGAACCTGATGCTCAATATATTCTACAAACAAAAATATTTGTATATAATCAATGGCAGGTAACAGAAATGTATCCTAACAACTTCAGAAAGGAAAACCAGTTAAGCTAGTGAAAACAATAAAAGAGAAAAACAACTTTTTTAGAAAAAATGAATAAACTTTTCAAAGGTGACCAAAGAAAAGAACAAGAGATTTCATTTTGCACTTTCACCATTAGGAGCCTATCAGGAAGGGCATGTAGAAAGTTATAACGAATTCAGACATAAGGCCCAGAGCTTAGGACATCAGTTCACACATTGACTTGGATGACTTCATTAGGAGCAGGTTTACCTCAGTAAGCCCAATATTCTTCCTTTTAATGACATTCTGCAGAGAGTTGCTTAGAGTCCTTGTCAGCAACAGGTTTGTTGATTTACGAATCATGTCATCAATTTCAGTTGAGCTGAAAGAGAAGCATTAAGAGTCAGTCATAGCAGGTAGCACAATTATTTCGGCAAACAAACAGGGTGCCAGTGGTACTTGTGGTAATAATAATAAAATAATAATAGCAGCAGCAAATATTTATTGTAAGTCAGAAAAAGTACTATAATAAACTCTCCTAGCTTTTGTTGGCTGAAAAAAATATAGTTTGTCTTCATTTTTGAAAATTGTTTTTCTGTCTATAGAATTCTGGCTTTTTTTATTTTTTTTATTTCTTTGAGTATTTTAAGGATGTCACTCCATTTCCTCTGGCTTGCATAGTTTCAGAAAATAAGTCTATTATAATTCTTATCATTATACTATCATGTAATTTTTATTTTTGGGAATGCCTTCTAAACATTCTTTACCTTTCATTTTCACCAGTTTGAATATGATGTCTTTAAATATTTTTGTTTGTTTCTTGTTGTTGCTATTATTTATCTGAATTGGAGTTCTCAAAATCTTGAATTTCTTGTTTGATGCCTTTCATTATTTTTTTGAATACTCTCAGCCACTTTCTTTTAAAGTATTTATTATTCCCAGTTCTCTCAGTCTTCTACTTTAATCTACCATTTGAAATTGCCCTACAGATCTTGGTTCTATTTCTTTCACCTTTTTTTATAGATTCTATATTGTAATGCTAGCTCACAGTATACTGTTAACAATACATTAAGACTTTAGTTGTTTTTGTCTTTCTCACATGTGTGGTAGTTACACCCTTCCTATTCTGCCACAGGTGCAGTAGTCTGTCCCCTTAGAGGGACCAGTCCCATCATGGTTTTCAGAATACTTAGTTTCCTGGTGACTTCGCCTCTCTGATGAGTTCCAAAAAAGTTTTAATTTTGTAGCTTCTCCGTTTTTTTTCCCCCTGCATTGTTACATAGGAAGCAACAGTCTTTCCAGTCTTATATACTGTAGACATAAACAGAAGTATTTCATAGTAATTTGCTTTAAAAAATGCCGTGTGTGTGTACGCGTTAAAACATATAAGAAGTGTTATTACTATGTGGTAGAGTTTTGGGTCATTTGCATTGTTCCTCTTTGTGCTGTTCTTTATCTCCTGAATTCTTTACAAACATCTAATTTTACTAATATAATGTGAAACAGGATCTCTCATATATGTATGTGGGTGTGTATATATTCTATTTTTTTAAGATGAGTATGAATGCTAGAACAGTATTTTACCATAGAAATGCCATGTGTTTGCTATTTTAAAAAAATCTTTCTTTCAAAAAGAAAGTTTTGTGTATTCAAAATTCATGCAATTACAAATTTTGTCAATATGCATAATGCTTTTCGGCCTCTTCTGTCTAGTATAAAAGAGAAAATTAAGAGAATAATTATTCTTAAAGCTGCATTAAAATCTGAATGCAGCAGTTTCTCTTGTTTTGAGAGCTGCATGTAAAAGAAATAATTTTTATACAAATTTTCTCATGTTTCATGTTAGCCTCTACTACAAAACAGATATGACTGACAAAGCAATCTCTGTCACTCCAGGTTATAAGCTAACCATATTCCACGATATAAGATAAATGCCAACTGAAGAGTAAAAGGCGTCTAGCTTTTTCTAAAATCCCCAAGTTAAATATTTTATTTAAATTTTAAATGTGAAAAATATTAAAGGAAGTTTTCAGGCAAAAATTTAACATATTCAGGCAAGAAAAAGGCATCTGACATTATCCCATTACTAATATTATTCCTTTACCGTATTACCTTTCTTCCAAAAGAAGATAGAAAAAGTAATTTTGCAATCAACTTGTAATGATTTATCTATAATAATATACCTAACATAACCTACAGACAATTATCTAATATAAGGTCATTTATATTAAGGAAGTGGGGACTAGGCAGATGGGGGATGGAAACCCAGGGTAAAAAACACAAACATCCTCGTTTGTGTTTGGCTTGGCTTCTATGTTGCTCCAGCACTTCTTATTAATTGTTCAGTTTCTTAATTAGACTAGGTACTCCTTGAAGACAGGGACCACATTTTCATCATCTTAATTATTTCTATACTGAGGAGCAGCTGACAAATAATACATTAGCCAAAATGTATGGTGAATAAACCAATACACGAATAAAGAAACAAAGGAGCCTATACTCTAGGATGTACAGAAAACATACATATACGAGTAGAGCAATAATGTTTCCAAAGGATTTTATCTGATACTCCCCTTTCGGCTTTAACATTTCATTAAGTAGAATGTTAAAATTAGTATTTTTTGCCTATTTTTTTTTCTTCAGAGATGGGGGTCCTGCTATGTGGCCCAGGCTGGTCTTGAATTCCTGGATTCAAGCGATCCTCCTGCCTCAGCGTCCCAAAGTGCTGGGATTACAAAAAATGAGCCACTGCATCCAGTCTACCATTTTCTGGTAAATTATCTTTAATAGAAAGTGTTGAAATGCAAATCTATAAAGAGCAAGATAGATAATATAAATTTTCAAAATTATTCAAAAGTTACCAATCTTCCCTTTCATCATGACTATATAAATATAGCAGTGCTATGCATTGAAAAGCTAATTATTAAGATTTCCAAAATCAGAGCTGATGGGACTATCAAAAGTTTTTCAGAATATGTAAATATATGGAGTCACAATCTTAACATTGGTTACATTTCTACTATTTTATATTATACCTTAGATGAAGATCTTCTGAAAACTTCAGACAAGCGTAGATAAATTCTTTAATTTGGTTGTAAACTTTTGGCACAAATTCAGAGAAAGGAAACTTTTTTGGAAATGGTTGCTGTAAATGCAAAAAGTAATGAAATCAAGTCACAAACCAAGCAACATTGAAGATATTTATAAATTATTTAGCTTGCAAAGAGAACATTCTTCCACATTGTGAATTGTCTCCTTAACAACCTCAAATATAAGAAAATATCTCCCAAAGTTTTCTGATATTAAAAAGACATAAATTTTAATAAAACAATAATTCAAATGTCCATCATGGAAAGAGATAAACAAATTGTGTTACCTACTCAGCAATAAAAAGGAATGAACAATGATACATGCAACAATTTGGATGAATCTCAAAAGCATTATGTCATATCAAAGAAGTTAGTGTCAAGAAGTTATATACTATACAATTCCATTTACATGGCATTCTGAATAAAGGCAAAAGTAGATGTACAGAGCCCAGGTTTCTGATGTCCTGGGGCTGGGTTAAGGGAGGGGTATAACAAAGGGGCATCATTAAATAAATTTTTTTTTTTGTATAATAGGCCTATTTGGTATCAACATTGTGGTAATGGATACATAACTCAATACATTGTCAAAATCAGCAGAATTGTATACCACAAAGGGTAAATTTTATGTTGCCGGGAAAAATGTCTTTAAATTATAATAAAAACAAGTATTTCAAAGTGTAAACTAAATTAGAACATCTACAGTAATCCTCCAAACACTTCAGAGGTAACAGGACCCAAAGTCATCTGCTGATTCCCAAATCAGGAAATTCTGGTCTTCCCCAAAAAGAGTCCTTCATTGTCAGAAAGGTGATTAAAGTAAAAAAAGAAAAGAAAAAGAAAAAAGAATCCTTTGAAATTGTTTTAGAGTTCTAATCCATTGAGTTGAAGGTAAAGCTTTCAATGAAACTGATCCAATGAAAGCTTTTAAGAGGATGCCAAAACAACCAGAGAAGTTTAAAGTATTCCTTACCTTTTCCAGTTCTATATCTTGAAATGGGAATTGTCCTACCACCTTTTTGTACATCTCTTCACTTGTTACTGGTATAGGACTGTAGTTGTCAGAATCAAGTATGTTTCTACAAATGGAAGGACAGACAAAGGAAATGGAAGGATAGACAAAGCGGGGTGGGGGAGGGGAAGGGATGGGAGGGAAGATGGGTTAATCACAAATACTTTTCTGATGAACTCCAATCTTAATATATATAACATAACCCAAAATGAACATTTCCCAGTCCCTATTATATTCCTTCCACAATATAGCTGTTTGGTTTTGGATTTAAAGAAGACAAAAATAAAACTATCCTCTGAAGCAAATGGACCACAATTATAAATATATGTCTTAGGATTAGAGATTTACAAATAGGACAGAACGTATCAATGTAAGTAAGAAGTAAGCAACAAAAGAACGTGTGCTCTAGAAAAGGCAAAGAGATTTTTTTGTTTGGTTTAATATGATATATAAATGTACTTTATTATTATTAGAGACAGGGTCTCGCTCTGTCACCCAGGCTGGATTTGAGTGGCATGATCACAGCTCACTGTAACTTCAAACTCTGGGGCTCAAGCAGTCCTCCCACCACAGCCTCCCAAGTAGCTGAAACTACAGTTGCTCACCACCCACTGGGCTAATTTTTTAAGTTTTTGTAGAGATGAACTCTTGCTATGTTGTCCCAGGATGGTTGCAAACTCCTGGCCTCAAGGGATCTTCCCACCTTGGCTCCCAAAGTGCTGGGATTACAAGCATGACCCTCTGCATCTGGCCCATTGGTAAGGTTTTTAAAATCATATTCTATTCTAACTTTCAAAATTGGCAAATAGAGTAACTTCCATAATAAATTCAAACTATTTCATTTACTTTACCTACTGCTCTACATCAAGAATGACTTTTTTTAAATCTATAGGTTCTCTCTCCATAAATAAACTGGGCATTTTCTAATAGTAGGGACCATATTACCAAAATCAAAACAGAAGACTCACTGAAGGCGTCAGATCAAAGCATCTAAGACTATGGATATATCATGTTATTAATTTTCAAATATCCTATAGAGGTAACAGTCCCTTAAATACAATTATACCATTAGCTAAATCTAGGTTTTATAAATATTTATATTAATATACAGATAAATTGGACTAAGTGATGATAGAGATATGTTCATAAACCATGAAGAATAAGAGTAAAGGAACAATGTAAGATCTTAAAGCTGTAAGAGTTTAAAAACAGGACAAACCGATCAGGGAAAGGGGTCTTGCAAGAGGCAGTATAATCACTTAAAGTAAAGGAGAGTAAAGGTATAAAAAGAAAAAGAGTCAAATGAGTTGACCTGGGTTATATGCCAAGAGCACAGTCCGAGAAGACATCTGTGAGTGACAGATGTGACAGAATAACTTTCTTACTATTGTATGCATGTTGCAATAACTACTTAAATAACAGGCTTCAAATGCTGGGCTATTATATGCCCCTTTGCTGTGTGTAGAGAGGGAAGATGATGAGGAAGAACATGAGTGAGTCATCAAAACCAATTTTCCAAAAACCTAAATTATTCCTAAGTGCTCAAATGCTACTTAGTATAATTAAGTTGTAGACTAGGCATGAACCTCAAAGTGAAAAACAAATATCAGAAGAAGATGACACCAAGATGATCTGAATGACATAAACTAAGGAATCTGACATTTATCGAAGGAAACAAAAAGGAAAAATAGAGTTTGGTGACTTCCCACTACAGCAGACACTAATACACTGAGACTGGATGTCTTGGGAACATAATTTTGGATGTTCTAACAGTTTATTTGAATTCTGGATCATAACCTAGAGTAGCTACAAAATATAAGCAACATACACTTGTTGCCTACTACATCTGAAAACCTTTGTGCATAAATACATGTATGCACACTAATGCATATGAACACACACATATATGACTATAGATAATTTCTCACCTGAAAACACCTGCCCACTTCTTTAGCAGAGTTTCACTATATTGATCTCTGATTTCTAACAGCATGTCAAAAAGCTGATTTACAGGGAAACCATACACCTGAAACAAAATAAGAAAATCACTTCAGTTTCTAAGGAAGGAGGTTTTTTTTGGTTTTTGGTTTTGTTTTGTTTTTTGTTTTTGGCAAAATGAGAGGGATAAGATACTGATAAAAATTACATTCTTTGGACAGCAAATTAAATAAAACCATGATGGTAAAATCTTTCATTCACACCTAATATCTAGCATTTATATCTTAAGAATTAAATAATACCCAGTAAAATGTTTAAGCCAGTGAGAAAAAGATGAAAATTAAAATCTATATATAAAGGGCATAATATCGGCTAAGTCCTCCCTACAACCCCTCCTATAAGTCCTAATACCTATAGTAAGAGTTCACAGAAGGGAGAGAAAGTAAAAATGCTTCAAATCTCATCCACTTCTAATGCTCTTCTGTTAGATATAATATGTGGTTCAAATCAACCATCATTATTCAAGATGGTAGTTAAAGAAACAAGAAGACTAACTCAGGTGCCATATATGAATTAAGAACATTTTGAAAAACTAATATAGTCAGTGGTTCAATTAATTGATTCGATATGAGAGAAAAAAAGGAGGGGGAAACTACATATGAAAATATAATGCCTCAGGGTAAAGCTCAGGAAATGCTATGAAGAGATAAAAAGACCTAGTTCCTAGGAAAATAATAAACCCAACTTAAAACTAAAAGGGAAGTTATCCAAACTTACGTAGATTTTTTTTCTTGGTTCATTTTTATTGTTGCTGTTTTTCTTCTGTTTATTTGTTTGTTTGTTTTAAGATGGAGTTTCACTCTGTCACTCAGGCTGGAGTGCAATGGCACTATCTCAGCTAACCGCAACCTCTGCCTCCCAAGTTCAAGAAATTCTGCTACCTCAGCCTCCCAAGTAGCTGGGATTACAGGTGCTTACCACCACACCTGGCTAATTTTTGCATTTTTAATAAAGATAAGGATCCACCATGTTGGCCAGGCTGGTCTCAAACTCCTGATCTCAAGTGCTCAGCCCACCTCAGCCACCCAAAGTGCTGAGATTACAGGCATGAGCTACCATGCCCAGCCAGAATTTTTTTTTTTTTTTTTTTGAGACAGTGTCTCTATCACCCATGCAGGAGTGCAATGGCGAGATCATAGCTCACCACAGGCTTGAACTCCAAAGCTCAGGCAATCCTCTCACCTCTGCCTGGGACTACAGGAACGTGCTACCACTCCCTGCTGATTTTTTATGTTTTTATTTTTTGTATAGATGGAATCTCACTATATTTCTGAGGCTAGTCTTGAACTCCTGGACTCAAGCAATTCTCCTACCTCAGGCTTCCAAACAGTGAGGATTACAGGCAAAAGCCACCAGACCCAGTCAAGAAAAAGGTTTAGAGCTGATGAAATACTAATCTAGATGAGCATATGTAAACAGAAGTCACATACCTGAAGTGTGTCAGCAAAAAGCACAATGAGATTCTTCAAATCTAACACAAGGTTTGGATCAGAGCAGTAAGACTAAATAAAAGACAAAAGGAAAAACATGTCAATAGTAAAATGCAATTAAATTTTTATTTATTTAATTGTTTAATGCTTTATCTGGCAAATTCTTTACCTGGTAAATTCTTTCCCTAGAAATCATTCAACACTTTCCTGGTACAAGGTAACACCAGATTCAGCCAGGGAACAGCTGAATACAGCAAGTTCAAAAACCATGATTTATATTTTCAACACTTGGGAATTTGAAAATGCACTTCTAAATAACTCTTTGGTTAAAGAAGAAAACAAAATTAACACATTTTAAAATGAACAACAATAAAAAACTTTATATCAAAAAATATATTATGTGGCTAAAACCGTTTTCAAAATAAGTTTGTATCTATGTAAACATTACAAAACACAAAAGATGAAAATAAACAAACTAAGCACTGAATTCATGAAACTACAGGGAAAAGCCAATGAACCATAAATAAATGAGAGAATAAAATTAAATTAAAATCAGAAACTAATGAAATTAAAAATGATATGGAAGACTTGATTAAATGAAACAAAGACCAAGTTAAAAATAAAATAAATAAAATAAACAAATCTTAGACAAAACTGATTAAACAATACAGAGAAAATAACTCTAAACAATATAAGAAATAACACATTTAAAGCAGTTAATAGAGGGAAATGTATAGCACTAAATGCCCACAAGAGAAAGCAGGAAAGATCTAAAATTGACACTCTAACATGACAATTAAAAGAACTAGAGAAGCAAGAGCAAACACATTCAAAAGCTAGCAGAAGGCAAGAAATAACTAAGATCAGAGCAGAACTGAAGGAGATAGAGACACAAAAAACCCTTCAAAAAAATCAATGAATCCAGGAGCTGGTTTTTTGAAAAGATCAACAAAATTGATAGACTGCTAGCAAGACTAATAAAGAAGAAAAGAGACAAGAATCAAATAGACACAATAAAAAATGATAAAGGGGATATCACCACCGATCCCACAGAAATACAAACTACCATCAGAGAATACTATAAAGAGCTCTACACAAATAAACTACAAAATCTAGAAGAAATGGATAAATTCCTGGACACATACATCCTCCTAAGACTAAACCAGGAAGTAGCTGAATCCCTGAATAGACCAATCACAGGCTCTGAAATTGAGGCAATAATTAATAGCCTAGCAACCAACAAAAGTCCAGGACCAGAAAGATTAACAGCCGAATTCTGCCAGAGGTACAAGGAGGAGCTGGTACCATTCCTTCTGAAACTATTCCATTCAATAGAAAAAGAGGGAATCCTCCCTAACTCATTTTATGAGGCCAGCATCATCCTGATAACAAAGCTTGGCAGAGACACAACAACAAAAAAAAGAGAACTTTAAACCAATATCCCCGATGAACATTGATGCAAAAATCCTCAATAAAATACTGTCAAACCGAATCCAGCAGCACATCAAAAAGCTCATCCACCACAATCAAGTCGGCTTCATACCTGGGATGGCAAGTCTGGTACAACATAAGCAAATCAATAAATGTAATCCAGCATATAAACAGAACCAAAGACAACAACCACATGATTATCTCAATAGATGCAGAAAAGGCCTTTGACAAAATTCAACAGCCCTTCATGCTAAAAACTCTCAATAAATTCAGTATTGATGGGATCTCAAAACAATAAGAGCTATTTATGACAGACCCACAGCCAATATCATACTGAATGGGCAAAAACTGGAAGCATTCCCTTTGAAAACTGGCACAAGACAGGGATGCCCTCTCTCACACTCCTGTTAAACATAGTGTTGGAAGTTCTGGTCAGGGCAATCATGCAGGAGAAAGAAATAAAGGGTATTCAATTAGGGAAAGAAGAAGCCAAATTGTCCCTGTTTGCAGATGACATGATTGTATATTTAGAAAACTCCATTGTCTCAGCCGAAAATCTCCTTAAGCTGATAAGCAACTTCAGCAAAGTCTCAGGATACAAAACCAATGCGCAAAAATCACAAGCATTCTTATACCCCAATAACAGACAAACAGGAAGCCAAATCATGACTGAACTCCCATTCACAATTGCTTCAAAGAGAATAAAATACCTAGGAATCCAACTTACAAGGGATGTGAAGGACCTCTTCAAGGAGAACTACAAACCACTGCTCAATGAAATAAAAGAGGACACAAACAAATGGAAGACCATTCCATGCTCATGGATAGGAAAAATCATGAAAATGCCCATACTGCCCAAGATAATTTATAGATTCAATGCCATCCCCATCAAGCTACCAATGACTTTCTTCACAGAATTGGAAAAAACTACTTTAAAGTTCATATGGAACCAAAAGAGAGCCCACATTGCCAAGACAATCCTAAGCCAAAAGAACAAAGCTGGAGGCATCACGCTACCCGACTTCAAACTATACTACAAGGCTACAGTAACCAAAACAGCATGGTACTGGTACCAAAACAGAGATATAGACCAATGGAACAGAACAGACCCCTCAGAAGAAATACCACACATCTACAGCCATCTGATCTTTGACAAACCTGACAAAAACGAGAAATGGGGAAAGGATTCCCTATTTAATAAATGATGCTGGGAAAACTGGCTAGCCATATGTAGAAAGCTGAAACTGGATCACTTCCTTACACCTTATAGAAAAATTAATTCAAGATGGATTAAAGACTTAAATGTTAGACCTAAAACCATAAAAACTCTACAAGACAACCTAGGAAATATCATTCAGGACATAGGCATGGGCAAGGACTTCATGTCTAAAACACCAAAAGCAATAGCAACAAAAGCCAAAATTGACAAATGGGATCTAATCAAACTTAAGAGCTTCTACACAGCAAAATAAACTACCATCAGAGTGAACGGGCAACCTACAGAATGGGAGAAAATTTTTGCAATTTCCTCATCTGACAAAGGGCTAATATCCAGAACCTACAAAGAACTCAATCAAATTTCCAAGAAAAAAAACAAAAAAAAAAAAATCAAAAAGTGGGCAAAGGATATGAACAGACACTTCTCAAAAGAAGACATTTATGCAGCCAACAGACACATGAAAAAATGCTCATCATCACTGGCCATCAGAAAAATGCAAATCAAAACCACAATGAGATACCATCTCACACCAGTTAGAATGGTGATCATTAAAAAGTCAGGAAACAGGTGCTGGAGACGATGTAGAGAAATAGGAACACTTTTACACTGTTGGTGGGACTGTAAATTACTTCAACTATTGTGGAAAACAGTGTGGCGATTCCTCAAGGATCTAGAACTAGAAATACCATTTGACCCAGCCATCCCATTACTGGGTATATACCCAAAGGATTATAAATCGTGCTACTATAAAGACACATGCACACGTATGTTTATTGTGGCACTATTCACAACAGCAAAGACTTGGAACCAATCCAAATGTCCATCAATGATAAGACTGCATTAAGAAAATGTGGCACATATACACTATGAAATACTATGCAGCCATAAAAAAGGATGAGTTCATGTCCTTTGTAGGGACATGAATGAAGCTGGAAACCATCCTTCTCAGCAAACTATCACAAGGACAAAAAAAACAAACACTGCATGTTCTCAGTCATAGGTGGGAATTGAACAATGAGACCACTTGGACACAGGAAGGGGAACATCACATACCGGGGCCTATTATGGGGTGGGGGGAGGGGGGAGGGATTAGGAGATATACCTAATGTAAATGGGTGCAGCACACCAACATGGTACATGTATACATATGTAACAAACCTGCAAGTTGTGCACATGTACTCTAGAACTTGAAGTATAATTTAAAAATTAAATAAATAGGCCGGGCGCGGTGGCTCAAGCCTGTAATCCCAGCGCTTTGGGAGGCCGAGACGGGCGGATCACGAGGTCAGAAGATCGAGACCATCCTGGCTAACATGGTGAAACCCCGTCTCTACTAAAAAATACAAAAAACTAGCCGGGTGAGGTGGCGGGCGCCTGTAGTCCCAGCTACTCGGGAGGCTGAGGCAGGAGAATGGCGTAAACCCGGGAGGCGGAGCTTGCAGTGAGCTGAGATCCGGCCACTGCACTCCAGCCTGGGCGACAGAGCGAGACTCCGTCTCAAAAAAAAAAAAAAAAAAAAAAAAAAAAAAAAAAAATTAAATTAAATAAATAAATAAATAAAAATCAAAACCTTACCATAAAGAAAAAACATACAAGAAATACAAAAGAGACAATAAGTACAGAGGAAAACAAAAATTACAAATAATGTCCATGTATAACCTCATATCTACAAATCAGAAAAGTTAACTGACATGGAAAATAAACTCTGTGGGCAGGATACAAAGATGTGTATGTCATTTTTGTAAAAGTTCATTGATTTTGTTATTCAAATTCTTTAATTATAATTTTTGTTAGTTGCTCTCTCATTGATCGCTCAAGTCCTGAAATAGGTGTTTTGAATTCTCCCATAATTATGCAGCTTGTCCGTGTCTCTTCACATTACTAACAGTTTTTGTTTTATACATATTGATGCTTCCTTATAAATAGGCTATTACCTTTTCATTAGATTAAAACTGGTATTAATACAAAATACCCCTCTCCTATCCCATTTTAAGATCTTCAAATTCATTTCTATTTTCCTTGTAGAATACCACCACTTCTGCTTCCCCTTCTTTATTTTCAATCTTTTCAGTTCATCTTAATTTATGAATATCTCCTATAAACATAGTATAAAACTTTTTAATGCTTTGTCATTTCCTAGTGATACGGTTTGGATATTCGTCCCCTCCAA
Organism: Rhinopithecus roxellana; assembly: GCF_007565055.1. NCBI lineage: Eukaryota > Metazoa > Chordata > Mammalia > Primates > Cercopithecidae > Rhinopithecus > Rhinopithecus roxellana. Next base: position 25,854,368 of record NC_044565.1, read on the forward strand.
ATCTTACATTAAAATATGATCCCCAGTGTCGAAGGTGGCACCTAGTAGGAGGTGTTTGGATCTCTCATGAATAGGCTAGTGCCCTCCCCTGAGGTAATGAGTTCATGTGGGAGCTAGTTGTTTAAAGAGCCTGGCAAACCCACCCCTTGCCCTTGCTCTCTGTCTCACAATGTGACACACTAACTCCCCTTTGCCTTTTACCATGACTCTAAGCTTCCTGAGGCCCTCACCAGAAGCAGATGCTGGCACTATACTTCATGTACAGCCTGCAGAACCTTGGGCAAAATAAACCTCTTTTCTTTACAAATTACCCAGTCTCAAGTATTACTTTTAGCAACACAAATAGATTGATAAACCTGGGATTACTGACATTTACGAACCTACTCAAGCCACTTTTCGGTACACCTTTTAAAATTTCCATTAGTGTTTTTATTGGGTCAGCTCTTTTTAATTATCTTTTCGTGGTTAATAAATTATATCCTTTTTGCCCATTATTTATTGAAAGTAAAATTTGGAGTCTTCATTAAAACAACAACAACAACAACAAAAACAAAACACTTTTTTCCCCCTCACAGGGTTTCACTCTGTCACCCAGCCTGGAGTGCAGTGGCAGGATCACAGCTCACTGCAGCCTCAACCCCCTGGGTTCAAGCAATCCTCTTACCTCAGCACCCCCAAGTAGCTGGGGCTATAGGCACAAGCCACCACACCTGGTTAATTTTTTTTGTTTTTTTGTAGAGATGGGGTTTCACTGTGTTGCCCATGCTGGTCTCAAACTACTGGGCTCAAGCGATCCACTTGCCTTGGCCTCCCAAACTACTGAAATTACAGGCATGAGTCACCACACTTGGCCTAAAAAAACTTAAACATGATGTCTCTCCTTTTGTAGGAATTAATAGCATTAATTACAAATAATAATACATTATTTAGATTTATCTATGAATTGTACTAATTTTTGGCATACATTTTATTTAAACCTATCTTGTTTGACATTTTGCATTTTGTTTTTATTTTTTGAAGAATAAGAAGCTCTTAAAGATAGGATAGGCCGGGCGCGGTGGCTCAAGCCTGTAATCCCAGCACTTTGGGAGGCCGAGACAGGCGGATCACGAGGTCAGGAGATCGAGACCATCCTGGCTAACATGGTGAAACCCCGTCTCTACTAAAAAATACAAAAAACTAGCTGGGCGAGGTGGCGGGCGCCTGTACTCCCAGCTACTCGGGAGGCTGAGGCAGGAGAATGGCGTAAGCCCAGGAGGCGAAGCTTGCAGTGAGCTGAGATCCGGCCACTGCACTCCAGCCTGGGCGACAGAGCGAGACTCCGCCTCAAAAAAAAAAAAAAAAAGGATAGGTAAAGAGGCTGGGCGTGGTGGTTCACACCTGTAATCCTGGCTCTTTGGAAGGCCAAGGCCGGCGGATCACCTGAGGTCAGAAACTCCAGGCCAGCCTGGCCATTATGGAGAAACCTTATCCTCACTAAAAATACGAAACTTAGCTGGGCATGGTGGTGTATGCCTGTGGTCCCAGCTACTCATGAGGCTGAGGCACAAGAATTGTTTGAACCCAGGAGGCAGAGGTTGCAGTGAGCAGAGATTGCACCACTGCACCCCACCCCAGGCAACAAAGCAAGATTATATATCAAAAATAAAAATAAATATAAATGTAGGATGGGTAAAGAGTAAACTTTGAATCCTCACGTTTAAAAATGCTTTTATTTTGCCCTCTCACTAAAATATAAAATTTCCAACATAAAAAAATTGTCTCTTATCATTTACCCTGTTTGACACTCAATGTATCCTTCCAACTTTAAGAATCTGCTCTTTGCACCACACTGGAATTTCCCCTTCTTTTATTTTATTACTACAGTCCCCTCTTTCGTCACTGTCTTTCCTTTTAAATGTGTATGAAATACAACCAAAAGTCTACACCAGCTATCCTTGTTTCTTAACTTTCCTTTCCTATTTCCTATCTCTGTGTCTTTGCTCTCTGTATTTTGGGGTATGCATTTGACTTTATCTTCTTAATCAGCATAATATACGGTCTTATCCATTTAATCTCTGAATATCTCAATTCTTATCATCATAAACTTCTAAGAGGCCAATTTTTATTTTGGATTCATACCATCCTTTGGCTTGCTTCCATCATTTTTGCCCTGTTATAATATCTTGGATATCTTAAGGAATCTCTCACTTACTCTTGGCTTTTGTACTAGTTTGAAATATTATGTAAAAATTGTAGTGTGCTACAACTGTTATAACTGATGAGCCAATATCAACACAATATTATTAAACAAAACTCAGAGTTTACATTAGGGTTTACTCCGTGTTATATAGTCTATGGGATTTAACATATATAAATATGTTCCACCATTATATTATCATTGAGAACTGTTTTGCTGTCCCCCAAGTACCCTGTGCTCTGGCTATTCATCCCATCCCTCCCTCTCCCAACTCCCAGGCAACAGGGATAGTTTTCTTTTCTCCATAGTTCTGCCTTTTCCAGAATGTCATACAATTGGGATCATATAGAATGTAGCCTTTTCAGATTGGCTTCTTTATTTAGCAATATGCATTTAAGGTTCCTCTGTGTCTTTTCATGGATTGATAGCTCATTTCTTTATATCACTGAATAATATTCCATTATATGAATGTACCACAGTTTGTTCCTCCATTCACCCACTGACAAACATGGTTGCTTCCATGGTTTGGCAGTTATAAACAAGCTGCTACACACATCTGTGTGAAGGTTTTAGTGTGGAAATAAGTTTTCAATTCATTTGGAAAAACTCCTAGGCATACACCTGCTAGATTATACAGTAAGACGATGTTTTGTTTTGTAAAAAACTGTCAAACTGTCCTCAAAGCTGGCTGTACCATTTCCATTACCACTAGCAATGAATGAGAATTCCTGATGCTGCACATTCTCTCCAGCATTTGGTGTTGTTAGTGTTCTGGATGAGTATGTTTCTTTATTTATTTATTTATTTATTTTTTGAGACAGGGTGTCACTCTGTCTCCCAGTTTGGAGTGCAGTGGAATGACCATGGCTCACTAGAGCCTCAGGTTCCCGGGATCAAGAGACCCTCCCACTTCACGCTCCTGAGTAGCTGGGACCACAGGCACATGCCACCATGTCCGGTTAATTTTTTAATTTTTTTGTGGACAGTGTCTCACTACGTTGCCCAGGCTAGTTTCAAACTCCTGGGATCAAGTGATCTTCCCGCTTTGGACTCCCAAAGTGCTGGCGTTACAGGCATGAGCCACCATGCCTGGCCTTGTTTTCTTGTTTAATTTTAAGAGTTCATTGTACATTTTGATCACCAGTCCTTTATCAGATATGTGATCTGCAAAGATTTCTCTCAGTCTGTAGCTAGCCTTTTCATTCTCCTATTGTCCTTAATTTGTATCCACCTAAATACTGAGACTTAATCAATATTTTCTCTCTCAACATTATGAGTGGAAATAAGCCATATGTATAATTTTCTTTCTCGCTTCTTTCATTTAACATTATATTTGTGAAATTCATGAATGCTATTGTATATAGCTATACTTTGGTTACGTTCAGGCTCTATAGTATCCAATGTTTGAGTTTAACCCAGATTATCTATTTTACTACTGATGGACATTTAAGTCATTTCTCATTTTAAAATCCAACAATGCTGGAAAGACATTCTTGCATGTTTATTATGGTGTATTATGGCAAATTACTGAAGAGAATATAGTTAGAGAAAAGTTGATCCATGGGGATCTTTAAGTTTATAAGATATTACACTTTTGCAAAGTGTCTTATCAATTTAAACTTATTCCCTTAGTAGTGTATCAGAGTTTCTATTGCTCCAAATCTTTATCAACATTAGTACTGTTAATTCTTGAATAATGTTACCTCATTTGGTTCTAATTTGCATTTTACTAATAGTAAGAAGGCTGAATACCTTTCACATGTTTTCCCAGCCAGGTGGATTCCTTCTTTCATAAAATGTTTGTCCTTTGCTCATTTTTTCTCATTTGAGATGTCTATCTTTATTGTAATGATTTGGTAGGAATTCTTCATATATTCTATATTAGTTTGTGTTGGTATATATAAATACCATTTTTCGCTATGTGGCATATTTTTCTACTAGCTTTTGTGAGGTTTTATTCTTATAATTTTAATGTAGTTTGATGTTTTGTGTCTGAATCTTTTCCTTTATGGATAGTGCTTTTAGTTTTCAGTTAAGAACTCCTTCCATATCCTGAATCATGAAGATAATTTCTCATATTATCTTCTAAAAGATGAATGGTTTTGGCTTTCACATTTTCATATTTTATCCACCTGAAATTCATTCTTTGGTGTATATATTCCTTCATCATTACTACAGTCAGCTGTCCCACTGCTATTCATTTAAGTCTGTCTTCTATCCACAGACGTTCTATGCCACCTAATACATATCCCAAGGATCCATATATGTGGGACACTGTTTGAAGGTCCATTATCTATCCAATGACAATATCAGAGGATCTTAATACGATTTTTCAATTGTCTTGGTATACAAATACATTATTCTCAGTCTTAAGGAATCTCTTACTTGCTCTTGGCTTTTGTACTAGTTTGAAATATTATAATTAGGATGTAAGACACTCATCTTCCCTATAATAAAACTATTGAAATTTGACACTAAATTAAATCTATAGGTCAATTTTGAAAGTGCTGATATCTTTGTAATAATAACTCTTCCAATCAATGAACATGGTATAGCTCTCAAGTTTACTTAGGTCTTCTTTAACCCATTTTAATTTCTGAATGACATTTTAGAATTTCTCGACAGGGGTCTTGACTATCTTTAATACATTTTGGAGGACTGCTTTTATTAGTTTAAGGAAATTCTCTCCAGTTTCTAATTTACTAAGAAATTTTACCATAAGTTTATTGTGTGTTTTATTAATTGCTTTTCTGTTGTACTGAAATGACTATATTTTTTTGTTTTTTAATCTACAATTATGTGCATTATATTAACAGACTTTCTAATATTGAACTAAGCTAGCATTTGCTACTAGAAACTCAACCAAATATATTGTTTGTTGTAAATGGCTGGATTCTGTTTTTTAATATTTTAAGATTCCTGATTTATATTTATAAATAAGTCTGATCTATATTTATGCATTTACAAGGTCTTATACTACTCTCATCTGGTTTCATTATCAAGATCATATATGCATTATGAAAGGAGATGGTACAGAAGAAGCAGGATTGAGAAAAGAAAAAAAATAAAAACGCAAAAAAATTAAGATGAATCGTCATTTCCTCATTTCTATTCTCCGAGTATTTATGTAAGAACAAAATTGAAGATAAAACTGCCTAGATAGGAGATTTCTTTGACAGAAGAATTTTGACTGTTTTTTCTTCTACTTCTGGTTCACCCTTATCCTAAAAGGAATACCCCTTTCCAGCTTAATGGGGGAAGGGCACCATATTAGACTCTCCATCTTGAATAGGCCCAAGAGGCTGTGCAAATCCAAGTTTGAGTTATGAACTCTGGACTAAGAAGTGACTTCAAGAAAAAGGCAGCTTGAGTATTTAACCTATCTATCTGTTCATTTCCCTTTGATTTAGCTGAGCAATTCCTTACTATCCTTACTAAGTACTTTAAGACTTAAATGAATATCTTATATGTTATATATAAAATGCAGCAATTCCAATTGTTTCCAGCTGAGGGATTGGTATTAATAACCTAGTCTTCTACATTCCTAAAATCATAAATATTACTTTGTAAATTTTTCTTCTAGCCTGTAATTTGTATTTGCTAAAGAACGGCTATTCTACTTGTTTATTGTGGTCTTCCATGTGATATAATTGGTTTTCTTCAAATATTTTATGATTCTTGGCTGTTTGTTCATATTTTGGGCTGAAGGACTAGGTTGATTAGTATAGTTGAATCTTAAAAATACTTTTTTCAGTATTACTATATTATCATTAACAATCATATTAAGCAGATCTTTTAATATTGAACCATTCCTGAAATGAACTCTCCTTTATACTAGGCATATTAAATCTTTTAATATATTGCTAAATTTACCAAGTGAAGTAGATTATGCAAGATCTTATGTTTTGAAATCAGCACTGAGAATGCTGCACATATTAATACATGAAATATCGAATCTTTCAAAATGTTTCAATTTACACTAATAATTTAATCAGAAAAAGTAAAGAGTCATTTTAAATAGCCATATATAATGCTAGAAAATGTAGAAACAGTTGATAAAGAATGTAGTCTCATAGACACAGTGTTTTTGAGATTCGATTTGATGTTTGGGTTGTTCTTATTTTGTTTGCTGGGTGCTACTAATAAATAGTGTTATGAAATACAGTCAGCATTTGTGGCGCCAACACTCTGTCTTCTAATGTATAAAATTGTTCAGTGAGTAAATCTGTGTTAATACTGAGTTGTTTCTTAAAAACTTTGTCAAGATATAATTCCCATATACAACTCACCCATTTAAAGTACGTAATTGAATAGTTTTTAATTGTTTTTATATTCACAGATATCTGCAACCATTATCATAGTCAAACTTAGGAAATTTTCTTTACTTTAAAATGAAACCTATGTAACAAACCTGCACATCCTGCATGTGTACCCCAGAACAAAAAATAAAAACTAAAATAATAAAATGAAACTCCATACGTACTCTTTAGCTATCACCTCTTTAATCCCTAAGCAACCACTAATCTACTTTTTACCTCTACAGATCAATGCTGAACTAATGATGTTTTAAAATAAGGTATTTTGTCATTTATTCTTCAGTTAAAAAGAACATACAATAGATCTACAAAGAAACACTCCCTTAAGATTAATGTTCCCCACAGATCTACACTTTGAAAAAAATCAGCACACTTGAAAAGTGTCCTGCTCTTAATAGTATCAAATAAAATTGCATGCTGAAGAAAAGAGGGTGCATTTTTCTACTGAGAGATTTAGAGTTCTGTTACATTCCCAAATGTATCAGGAACACACAAAAAAAATTGCTCTAGAAAAAAAAAGTGCATGGAATGATTCTGATTTATAAAGGAAAGACAACTTTTTTCAGGAAACAAAATAAAATTAGAGAATTCAGTGAAATGGATAGATATAAAATAAACAAAACCAGAAACTTTTCTCCCACAGAATGACAGTAATACTAGTTAATAAATAGGATGGGGGAATAAAAACCTTCCACAAAATAACCTGCAAAAAAAAAAATAAAACACCTAAAAATAGTACTTTGATGGGAAGTATTATTAAATATTTTACCAAACGACATGAAAGGCACATAAGTAACCAAAATGTGTGTCTTCTTTGGTGAAAACTACCAGAGCCTGAAATATGTCAATTAATCTGTAGATTTACTGCACAACCAAATTATATCTCAATTTTTAGGGGTGTGAACTAGAGGTGGAAGGGTTGTAACAAAGTGATTCGCAAGTTGACTGAAGAATAATAAGGGAATAAACAGCATATTTTAAAAAGAGGATTTAAGAGGATACACATATCTATAAAAAATTAAGTGGGCCAGGCATAGTGGTTCACACCCGTAATCCCAGCCCTTTGGGAGGCCAAGGTGGGTGAATCACCTGATGTCAGGAGTTCAAGACCGGCCTGGCCAACATGGTGAAACCCCAACTCTATTAAAAATACAAAAAATTAGACAGGCATGGTGGCAGGCACCTGTAATTCCAGCTACTTGGGAGGCTGAGACAGGAGAATCACTTGAACCCGGGAGGCGGAGGTTGCAGTGAGCTGAAATCACATATTGTGCTCCAGGTTGGGTGACAGAGCGAGACTCTGTCTCGAAAAAACAAATAAATAAAATAAAATAAACAAATAAAAATTAAGCCACACAATATCAGATACAATAATCACAACAATGTTGTATTGATTCAAATTTCCTAAGTTTGACTATGATAATTGATTCAATGTTGTATTGATTCATATACATTGTATATGATGTATATATATTCAATCATATAACCTAGAAATAAACCTTAGTGTATACATAATATAATATTTAAAAGGTAGCCTTCAAAACATGTAGGGAAAGGAGAGATGGACAGACTGTTGTTTCTGCCCCCAAAACTCACATGTTAATGCCCTATATCCCAGCATGGCTATATTTGGAGATGGGGCCTTTGGGAGATAACTAACATCAAATGAAGTGATACAGGTGAGGCCCTAATTCAGTGGGATTGCTCTCCTTATAAAAAGAGAAGGAGAGAGCAATTCCTCTTCAGCAGGCATACACTGAGGAAAGGTCAAGTGAGGACAGAGTGAGAAGGCAGGCTTCTATAAGCCAGGAAGAGAACCCTCACCAGTAACTGACCATGTGGACAACTTAATCTCTGACTTCCATTCTCTAGTACTATAAGAAAGTAAATTTCTGTCATTTAAGCCACCCAGTCGATGGTATTTTTTTATGGTAGCCTGAGCTCACTAAGACAGTAGATTATTACAATGATGTTATTGGAAGTGATGAGTCATTTTCAAAATAATTAAAGAGAGTCCAATCTCATACCCTATGCTAAAATAAATTTTTTATGATTGTAGAAAAAGAACCTACAGAAATACTAAAATCAAATACAGATAAACACATATGCTTTGTAATGAAGAACACATAAATTATAAAGTAAATGATCAACAAAATTAACTACTCAAAAATGTTAAAACTTTTTGAAGCTGCAGAAAAGGTAAGAGACGTTAAATTAAGAAAAAATATTTACAACATATTATCAGATGAGGTTAACATTAAGATTAAAGGCTAACGTCCGTGTTTCAATAATAGTAAAATGTTTAAAAACTTGTGAAAAATAAGATAAAGTCAATGTATATGAACAAGAAATTCTATTAAGATATACAAATAACATGCGAAGAGATTTTCAATATCAGTATTAATTTTTTTTTTTTTTTTTTTTTTTTTTTTTGAGATGGAGTCTTGTTCTGTCACCCAGGCTGGAGTACAGTGGCACTATCTCAGCTCACTGCAGCCTCCACCTCCTGGGTTCCAGCGATCCTCCTGCCTCAGTCTACTGACTAGCTGGTATAACAGGTACATGCCATCGTGCCTGGCTAATTTCTGTGTTTTTAGAAGAGAGGGGGTTTCACCATGTTGGCCAGGCTGGTCTCAAACTCCTGACCTGAAGTGATCTGCCCTCCTCGGCCTCCCAAAGTGCTGGAATTACAGGAGTAAGCCAATATGTCCGACCTAATATCAGTATTTTTTTAAAAAAAGCATAATAAAATAAGATACAATTTCTGAAATTAGAAATGATTTTCTGTTTCTAAACATAACTTTCTGTGGAGTAAAAAGAATAGGGAAATAGGCATTCTAGTAGATGCTGCTCAGAGTGTTAAATAGTTTGGAAGAGCAAATGAGCAATATCTAGAACCTAAGAAATGTCCAAATACTTTTACTCACTATTTTCACTTCTTAAGAATTTGCTGTAAGTATAATCAATTGTGTAAGGATATGTTTATAAGAGTATTTACTGCAATGTTTTTAAGAGCTAGAAAAAAAGCCAAAAACTTTCTTGAAAGCCCAAAATATAACATGAATCAATTAAAAATAATAATATAATCCTACAATGCAATATTATGTATATCAAAATTAAATCACATTCATTAGACATTAAATGAAAAACACACACACAAAAAAAAAGAAAAACACAGTACGTTCCTATTTAAAACCTATTATATATTGTATAGTTCATTTATATATTCAAAAAGGGACTTTACATTTATATATCAGAAAGCTAATAATAACCATGCAAGGGATGATGACTAAAATGTTCTTAATAATCAAAAATTCTATTATAATACAGAAACATATTTTTACATGCTAGAACACATGACTCAATGGGGAAAAATAAGGCACTCAAAAAATGATCCTAAGACAATGGGTGCACTACTATTACTATAAAAAAATGAGATCCTTAATCATACTATAAATGAGAGTAAATAACAGGTGGTTGTAAACATATAAATGTGTAAAAATCTAATTATAAAATAGTTAAGGAACTTACAAAAAATCTCAGAACACAAAAAAAACATGTAAAAAGACTTTTCAAATTTGCCAGATTTTATTATGACAGAAGAATAAAATGATAAAAATGTCAGATCAAGTCCTTGGTTACATATGTACAATGAAAGAAAATTAAAATTAAGATAAGTATTATCAGATATATAAATATTTAAAAGTTCTGTATACTATAACAAAAAACATCAGTAAAAATAAAAGGAGAAAAATATTTGCAACACATTCAATATTGACATATCCTCTTTGGATCAAACCCACATACATATTAACCAATCTCCTAGATCTTGCTGCTTGGATGTCACAAAGACATCACAAAGTAATCATTTTGAATGTAAACTCATCATATCCCCACTCCAAACTATCAAAACTACTAACACTATCATCCAAGAAAGGAACCCATTCACCTAGGCATTTCCTTGATAGTTCTTTTCCTTTTACCTCTTATATCTAATCCATCAGAAAGTACAATTAATCTTACGTCCTAAAAATCTCTTGAATTCATCTACATCTCTCAATATTTACTATCACTCCTTGACCCAAACTATCATTATCACTTGCCTGGAATACTAGACTAGCCTAGTAATTGTTTATTAATTCATTCTTACCCCTCATCCACTGTCCACACTTAAGCCAGAACAATCTTTCAAAATGAAAATCTGATCATCTTACTCCAAGTTATCTCACCCTCACCTTGAATACATCCACACGTAACACATTCCATTCAGCCCACTGTTTAAAAGGTCAAGTAGATCCTAAATAACATGGCATCTACCTACTTCTCCTTTCTTACTTCACCCTATGTTCTATCCACTCCGGACTTCTTTCAGGTTTCTGAGAGGGCTATGTTTCCTTAAAATAGATTTTTACACACAGTATTTACTCTGTCTGGAATACTTGCTGATTAATTAGAAAAGAGAGTTCATGGGTCATGGATGACTTTTAAGTTTCTAGCTAGCACAAGTAGATGGATACTACAGTCACTTAAAGAAATTGTTTGCCGGGCGCGGTGGCTCAAGCCTGTAATCCCAGCACTTTGGGAGGCCGAGACGGGCGGATCACGAGGTCAGGAGATCGAGACCATCCTGGCTAACACTGTGAAACCCCGTCTCTACTAAAAAATACAAAAAACTAGCCGGGCGAGGTGGCGGGCGCCTGTAGTCCCAGCTACTCGGGAGGCTGAGGCAGGAGAATGGCGTAAACCCGGGAGGCGGAGCTTGCAGTGAGCTGAGACCCGGCCACTGCACTCCAGCCCGGGTGACAGAGCGAGACTCCGTCTCAAAAAAAAAAAAAAAAGAAATTGTTTTAATGTTAAATTATCTTCTGTCATTTACTCCTCACTATTATACCTCAAACATGTTGAGATAAGAGCCTTGCACTACTGTTCTTTAGGACTAAAATGATCATTTAATTGGTCTTCTTTGCATAAATGGTGACTCATTTATATTCTAATCTCAGAATGCCACTTCAAAAAGCAAACACCCTGTTTCCTAATCTGTCATTCTATTTTCACTGTCTGCATTGCATGATCACTGTCTGACATTCTTGTTACATGTTTATTGGATATCTCTTCCAATCAAAATATAACTCTGAGAGCAAAGACTATCTATCTTGTTCATCATCACATTCCCACTGTCAAAGCATAATCAATCTTTAAGAAAGGAAGGAAGGGAGGGAGGGAGGGAGGGAAGGAAGGAAGGAAGGAAGGAAGGAAGGAAGGAAGGAAGGAGGGAGGGAGGGAGGGAGGGAGGGAGGGAGGGAGGGAGGGAGGGAGGGAGGGAGGGAAGGAAGGAGGGAGGGAGGGAAGGAAGGGAATTCATAGCCAGTATTCTCCACCTGAAATAAAGTGGATTATCACCAAAAATATATGCCACATTAAAATGTATCAATACATCATGGGAACATAAAATTGGGCCACTTAATATGTTATGAACATTTTTTTTCAAAAGGTAAGAGTAGAACTGTGAACTCCAAATCAGTGTTTATAATATTAATAGGCACTATAGCAGGCAAAATGGTATAGTGGCTAAGAACGTGGGCTCTAGAGACAGACCATCTGGGTTTCAATCCGACTTCTACTTCTTATTGTATGGCGTTAGGCTGGTTACCTAACCTCTCTGAGGTTCAATTTCCCAGACTATAAGGTAAATATAATAATAATAATAATAATAATAATAATAATAATACCTACCTTTCTAGGGTTTAGTGAGGATGAAATAAGAGAGTATGTATGAAGTAAGCAGAACAACATCTGACACATAGAATAATCAATAGACGTTAGCTGCTATTTCCTTATTGCAAAGGGCTTCTATAAAAGTGAGTTGAGTGGTAGAAAATGTGATAATTTGAAGGAGCTATTTCTATGTCTTTGAAGGACATACATAGTTCCAAGTGAGTGATTCCAAAGACATACATATGTTGATTTTAAAGCAGTAAAACACTGAATAGTATATAAATAATCAGCTCTAAATAACAACTTCCCTTGGGCTTCTTACATACCGAGTGGGTACGGAGTGCTGCGATGGTTTTTGAAAGTGCCATTTCCCACAGTTCATCAATGTAGGCTCTATTTACTAAGCCCTGGGTTGTATGTAAAATGTGATCTTCAACCACAAAAAAGCTAAGATTGAGGAAAAAAGAAAGCACAGCTGTCAGAAATCACAATTTTATTACTCTCTCTGGGGTCTGACAAGCATTAAGAGATACCATCAAAGGCAAAGTTAGTGGTCATTTTTTTCTTGAAGAAAGTTATTCAGTATCATAAATGAAATCAGGCTACTTGGATTAAAAATTATGTCTGTGATCATGATATCTTCATAACCACTCCTAGATAGATTAGAGTTACATTTCTATTAAATTTCTATTAAATGTTAACAATGATATCCAGTAGTTTAAAAGGGAGGAAAATGTGTAGAGGTAATGGAGGCAAATTTTGTTATATTAAGAAAATACCCAGCCATCAACACATTTCAAAAAAACAAATTTTAAAGAGATCACAAAAGCTAATATATACATCATATATATTATGTATTCTTTATATATATATTTTAAGAATCCAACGCACAATATATCAAAATAATTCCCTTCATGTGGACTCTGTCATCAAAGTGCTGAAAAGGCAGCGTATAAAGGTTTCAAAAATGCGAAGTTATGTTTGAACAATCTTCTTGTGGCTTTTTGTTATTATGCATTTAAAATGTAGCTTTCGGCCGGGCGCGGTGGCTCACAGCACTTTGGGAGGCCGAGACGGGCGGATCACGAGGTCAGGAGATCGAGACCATCCTGGCTAACACAGTGAAACCCCGTATCTACTAAAAATACAAAAAACTAGCCGGGCGAGGTGGCGGGCGCCTGTATGGAGGCTGAGGCAGGAGAATGGCGTAAACCCGGGAGGCGGAGCTTGCAGTGACCTGAGATCCGGCCACTGTACTCCAGCCTGGGTGATAGAGCGAGACTCCGTCTCCCAAAAAAAAAAAAAAAAATGTAGCTTTCATTGTCTTGCCTAAATGTTCATATTAATGAAAAAAAGTCTTTATTAGGGAATTTTTATGATATATTTTAATAACTAATTACATTGAAACAATTTAAATCTGAAAAAAATAAACCTGATGAAGAATCCAAGTTATTTCCTTTTCTTTTAACTGCAAAGTCATTATTTTGCAATTAGAACAAGATGCCTGTATTGGGATGTTTATTTGGGAAATGCAATTCCGTACCACTATATATATTCTAGAAGAGGGTGGCAAACTATATAGCCTATGGGATAAACCTAGCCCACTCCCTGTTTTTATAAAGATTGTTTTATTGGTACATAGCCACGCTTATCATTTACATATCGTCTATAGCTACTTTTGCACTGCAACAACAGAGCTAATCAGTTGTGACAGAGATCATATGGCCTACTAAGCCTAAAATATTTTACTATCTGGCCCTTTTGGGAAAAGTTTGCCAACTTTTGCTGATTATTTGGTTCCATCTACCAAAAACAAAGAAACAAAACATCAAGTGTAATAAGATTACAATTCAATGTTTTTCTCACTTTATCCACAAAAATGCCCTCCAGCAACATAACGTTGAAACCAGCAGGATGTTCCTTTTAAATCATTAGAAAATCAAAAACAAATCTTGTCTTAAGGATTAAAAAGAGAAAATGAAAAGAATTTACTAAGGAAAACCTTATTTATTTTTCCAACACTCACAAATCTATGAATGGAAAGAGTATAAATTTCAATAAATAAATATATATATATACCTACCCTACTATTTGATTAAAATACTTCCTGTAGCCATCTAAAGTTTCATGCTGCAACAAAGCAAAGAAGAAGAAGTTACTGTTTCTGTTTTGTTACATTAAGACTAAGTTAAAATCTGTCACTTTATCTCTTAAGGCTCAGCTCCCTAGACGATATCTGATAAGGTAAAAATAATAATATTATCTACCAGTGAAGAGGAAATACAGCAGCACACATCCAGTACTTAGAACAGTGCCTGACACACAGCAATCAATGAATAATGTTTTCTTACTGCAAGTCACATCCACCAAAAGTGGTCTCAGAATGACAGTGTATACACACACACACACACACACACACACACACGCATCAAAAGTCATCAAGGAGGAAAAGTAAAAATGTGAGAAAAGTGAAGACGGTAATCCTACCATGTTAGACGGAGGCTGAAGTACCAAACGAGCCTGTTTTCGCCTCTGTTTTCGGTAGTAATTCTCAAATGTTTCCCGGGCACCCTGTAAAATAAAGAAAAGAAAATGGGTTGACACAATTGGACCAATTACTCTTATATTTCAAGGGAAAAGACAAGGTCCCAGGTCTGGAATTTGAGGTAGTATCACATTTCTCAAAATCTATTTTAACATTGATGATAACAACAGAAAACAAAAATAACTATCACCATTTATTGAACCTGACTTACAAACCTGTAAGGGTGTACACAAAATATGCTTACAAGGAAACTACCAGAACTTAACCACCAGCACACCAAAGCTGGTTTCTGAATCAAGTGTCTCAAATTCACAAGAATGAAGGGAAACCAACCTTTCCATAAGTTATGATAACAGGTAAGAAAAATGTTCCTTAAAAAAGTCACAGAACATTCCAGAAGAAAAATGTCCAGAATAAAAACCAGCTTTCAAATGAATCCTGAACAAAGAGGCAATGGGAAGCAGGGAAAAAAGCAGGAATTGAGAACAATAAATTAGTATTCCCCCTTAGGGTATAATCTAGCACAGGATTAAACCAGAAAAACAAAAAACAAAAGCATGAAGATTCTTGGTGCACAGTTTCCACTTTTAATTTAGGGTTTCTGGGCTTAAAATGAGAAGTGCTCTACAGAATAATATCTGACTCATGAGCTGTGTACTGGGTCTCCCCAAATTCACGTCCTTCATGGAACTTCAGAATGTAACCGTATTTGGAAATAGGGCCATTGTAGATGTAATTAGTTAAATTAAGATGTGATCCTATCAGTGGAGGGTGGGACTTTAATAGGGTATGTCTGGTGTCCTGAAAAGCCGAAAAGAATAGACACAGAGACACAGGGGAAAACACCATGCGATGACAGAGGCAGAGAATAGAGTGATGCAGCTGCAAGCCAGGGAACATCAGAGATTATTGATCACCAGCAGGCGCTAGAAAAACACAACAAAAGATTCTACCCAGTCTCAGAGAGAAAATGGTCCTTCCGATGCCTTGATTTTGGAATTCTAGCCTCCAAAACTGGGATAGAACACATTTCTGTTGTTTTAAACCACTCAGTTTATGGGGCCTTGTGACAGCAGCTCTAGGAAACTAATACAAACTCAGCATGTTTAGATTATCACACCCCACGTATTACTGAATTCTTCTATTTTTATTTTTATTTTTATTTTTATTTTTATTTTTGAGACAGAGTCTCACTCTGTCACCAGGCTGGAGTGCAGTGGCACAATCTCGGCTCACTGCAACCTCCGCCTCCTGGGTTCAAGAGATTCTCCTGCCTCAGCCTCCTGAGTAGCTGGGACTACAGGTGTGTGCCACCACATCCAGCTAATTTTTGTATTTTTAGTAGAAACAGGATTTCTACTAAATCCTGTTGGGCAGGATGGTCTCGATCTGTTGACCTCGTGATCCGCCCACCCCAGCCTCCCAAAGTGCTGGGATTACAGGCGTGAGCCACCACGCCCAGCCCTGAATTCTACTCTTAATCCAAAGCTTTTCTAAATAAATAAGAGTAAAAATGAAAAGAGAGAATACCAGTGGTAAAGAAAACTGACTTTGAAACCAGAGACTATTACATTTGAATAGCGACTCTGCCCCTTACTAGCTGTACAACTGCTATAAATAGCTGTATAACTTCCTACCACTATTTTAAGTTCCACTATTTAACTTTCACTAATAGGTGTGCCACGGTTTTCTCATTTGTAGAGATGCCAACATCATATGGTTGTAATGAGGATTTAGAGGAGTTATAAAGCTCTTAGAATAGTATCTCATGCAAGTGCTTATTTTAAAAATAAATAAGATAAAATCAATGATTTAAGTAAAAGCCCTGCCCACCTAAAAAAAGTATAAATGCCATGCAATACCTAGTTTAGTTTTCCTCTGCCTTCCTGAAAAATTGAAGAACTTTATTCAAGATGATTTATTTGTTACATTCCCAAACTGGTCCTAAAAAATTGGGAATGTTGACTTAAGGTACTAAGTCATGTAAAGACACTAGTGTAGCTCAGGGGTTGGCAAACATTTTCGGTAAAGGGCAGGATAGTAAATATATGAGGGCTTGGTGGACAACTACTCAATTCTGCTGCTGTAATGCAAAAGCAGCCATAAACAAGACATAAACAAGTATGGCAGTGTTCCAGTAAAGCCTTGTTTATGGAAACAAATTATAATTTTGCACAGTTTTCACCTGTCATGAAATATTCCTTTTCTTTTGATTTTAAAAATGTAAAAACCATTTTTAGTTCACAGGCCATTCAGAAACAGGCAACACGCTGGATTTGGTTCACGGGTCACGGTATGTTGAACCCTGGTGTAGCTTAAAAACAACAGTTTTAAAGTTCTAAAGTGATTATAACTGTATACACCCGAATTTTTCCTTCCTATAAAATGAAATCGAACATTAGGACAGCTATGCAAGGCTTTTTTCATCCATACATTAATGAGGAGGCAAATGATTCCATTTGAGAAATAAGAGGAAACTGCTAGTTGATTTGTTAAAGTTATTCTCAACTTATCACTATTTCACAGCATAGTAGTATTATTAAATCTTAATTACATTCTGTATACACTAAAGGGCTTTTTACTTTAAGGTGAACAGCCCTAAAGGACCTTTATTATTATAGTGTGACATTACATATTCAACATGCCTTGGAGCCAAGACACACTTACTAAAGAATTTAGAGAAAGCATTCTCTCTAATTATACCATACTACACTAATTTAATTTTTTGTTATACATGATAGAAAATACATAAGATGAAATTCTATATAAAAACCAAATCATGAACTTCTCCTTAATTCTAAACTGGGTATAGTTTTGCCTTTCAAGTATTCCTTCAATAGAATAAAAACAAAAGAAAAGACCAATTTATCTAACAGGTCTGGCTTCCCATTTACAAAAATGAGCTGGAGTTTCCTTAGTGGCTGCTAAATTCACCTTTCGTTATTCTATTCCCTCTGCCAATTTTGTCAACTCAATACTTAAAGGTGGAATTTGAGACGTAGATGTTTGACCAGTCCAGTTGAGTAATTGGTGAAGTGCCTGTCTATTCACAGAGAGGTCACTAGATGAACTACAGAGGTTTCACTTAAGCTCCAAGCTCTTTCAATCATTAACATTTTTTTAAAAAGCTGCTGAAGACGTAAGCAAATAGATATAAAACAATAAGTAGGCAAGTAAAACTTGGATTTTTTCTTACTTTATGTCATTAGTATTATACTGCTCCAAAAGTTTTGTGTTAATACACACAATCTCACCAAAAACCAAGTCACTTAATATATACTAAGTGGTTACCATGTGATTGGCACACTGAGAACAGTACCTGTACTTACTGAATTTATAGATTACTATGGAAGACTGACAAACAAGCAATTATATTCAAATGAACTACAGAATCCTATGGATTAAAGTAGGGTGTGTGTGTGTGTGTGTGTGTGTGTGTGTGTGTGTGTGTGTGTGGTGTGTGGGGGAAGTGTCAAAGAAAGCTTCTTTAAAAAACGACATTTATGCTTCTAATTGACAAATGAGTCAGAAGAATAAGCCAGAAAGAGAGAAAGGAAAAAAAATGTTCCTGGAGGAGACAAAGAGGCTGAATGGAAAAAAAAGCATCACATATCCTAAGAATCTGAAAGAAGTTCTCCATGGCTGGAACTTGAGGTGTAAGATATAGGGCTGACAAGAGATGAGGCAGGAAAGCTTCATAAATTACGTTAAGGTATTTGTACTCTAGTGACCATAAGATATTTAGATATTTTGGAAGTTGTACTGCAGAGAGTACAATAAACAAAAGGAAAAAATTAAAATTGAAAAGATCAGTCTCTGAGATGTATTTAGGAGGTTTAAGCTGGAACTTAATTGGATATGGGTGATAAAGAATAGGAAGGAAAGAAGGTTGACAGAAAGTTTCTAACCTGGGTAACTGGTTTGATGGTGTTTTCATCTGTGAGAGAGGGAACATAAGTAGACAGAATAAACAGTAGATCATTATTCACAGATTCTGTATTTGCGAATTTGTCTACATGCTTACTCATAGTTCTTTCATAGTCATTCAACAGACATGTGCAGAGGGGTGAAAAATTTGAGTTGCCTAATCCACATGTTTCCAGCTAAGGTTTAAACAAGGCAATGTTCTGCCTTCTTATTTTAGTTTTCATATTGCAAACGGATATTATTTTCATAGTCTATCCAGTGCCACATATTTGCATTTCTGCATTTTTGGTTGATGATTTTGCTGTTTAAAATGGCCCCCAACAATAGTACTTATGTGCTGTCTAGTGCTCCTAAGCTCAAGAAAACTGTGACGTGCCTTACAGAGAAAACCCACACGGTAGATAAACTCTCAGGCATGAGTATAGTGCTGTTGGCTATGAGTTCAATGTTAACGAATCAACAAGATATACTAAATAATATGTCCTTAAACAGAAACACTCATAAATCAAGGTTATGCATTCATTGGTTGATAAAAATGTGACCAGAAGCTCACAGGAAACTAAACCTGTATTTCTCCTAAAAACAATGGCTCAGTATTCGCTCACTCAGTGTTTCCAGTGACTTTATAGAACATAACTACCATGAATAATGAGAATTGACTATATTTGGGAAGATTAATAATGATGACTTCTGTACTGGGCATATTTAATTGATGACTTCCAAGTGCCAAGTGTTCGGGAACTGGCATATTTGGGTCTATAGCTCAAGAGAATCATAATCATTAGCAGAGAGATAGTAATCAAGGCCCTTAGAGAAAGGGCTCTAAGAAATGCTTGTAGAATTAAAGTACAATAGAACCTAGCAAAAAAGTCCAAAGGACATGAGCCATGAGGAAATGTATAGCTCTTTCTGATAACTCAAATATAACTTTGAACGTCAACTACCTAGAAAAGACTTTTCTACTACTCGATTTAAAATGGAAAGTTTTCCTTAACACATAACCCTTTTAATTCTTTGGTTAGCACATATCTCCATCTGATATTGTTTACTGTCTGTCTCCTCTTGTTAGGATGCAAGCTCCATGAGAAAAGGTCTCAGTTTATCTTATTTATTGTTGTATTCCCAGCTCCTACAACAATGCCAGACACATAACTGGTATGCAATTTTCAATAAATGATTAAAAGTGTGAATAAATTATTAATCTACAATTTCTTGTAAGCCTTTACTTTTATTTTGCCCTTCGTCTCCTACTGCAATAATAATTTACTTGTAAGTATTCCTATTCGTCTCCTCATGTAATTTTTCGATCTCCATTTATTCTTTTAAAGTTTTTTGTTCATTTCATAGAGACAATTATTTTTAAGAATTTTCTTTTGATTCCTATAGAAAATCACTTTTAGCGTCATGTTTCCTCTGGATTTTTAGGATGATGTTCTTTAACTCTTTCTAGTCAATATATTTTCTCAGACATCATTTTGTTTTGTTGTGTTTTGTTTTCCCATTTACTCTATTTTGAATGAGAGGAGCTTTCAGGTTTGGTTTGTGGTTTGCATTTGGCCCATTTACCATTTATCTGGCTATAGATCTAACATCGTCATGGAAGTGGCAACTTATAGGTTGATGTGCCCAGGTCCAAAGACATGCCAAAGGCAATCTACAAATTGATTTTAGCATCCAGCAAGCTACTGGCCTATAAAATACGAGCAAATATTCTCCTACCACGCAGTTCCCAGTGTTTAATAATCTGAATTTCTTAAACTGAATAAAAACCAGAGTAATACAGGATCTTCATATATGTGCTCTTGTATGGCACTATTATTTTGAATATTCTCCAGCACAGGATGAACTGTACAGCCATCAGCAGTACCCAAATTCCCCAATTCCCCTTATCCCACACTCTGAGAGCCTTAAAATGGGAAATCCGTGCACCACAAGGGTTTCCAACTGCTATGGTCTGAATGTGTCCCCTACAATTAACATGTTGAAACTTAACCACCAACATAATAATAAAAGATGTGGCCTTTAAGAGGTGATTAAGTGATGAGGGTAGGGCCCCCATGAATGGAATTGGGCCCCTACAAAAGAGTTTGAGGGAGTGGGTTTGCACCCACCCATCTCTTCTGCCATGTGGGTGGAAGAGTTCCTCCCCTTCATTCCCTCCCTCTGGAGGATAAGGCAGTAAGTTGTCATCTGGAAGTAAACAGCAGCCTTCACCAGACAAAAGAACTGTTATTGCCTTGATCTTGGACTTCTCAGCCTCCAGAACCCTAAGAAATAAGTCTCTATTGTTTATAAATTACCCAATCTGTGGAATTTTGTTATAGCAGCACAAATGGACTAAGACGCTGGCTAATGTACTTATACATTCAGGATCCTATTTTCAAGCTAGAAGGCATACAGTGGGAAAGGTATAAAATGTCTTCTGACTTACAATTTTCTCTGTTTATAACAGCAAATCACATCACCTAACAGCTAGATTTCTCAATCCATTCAATTGGCCCAACAGAGAAAATTTTACTTAAATTCAGAGAAAATGTTAATCATCAGCCTTACTTATGAATGGTGTTACTTTTCAGATTTTTATGCATCTAAAGTATTTTGGTAAGAGTTAAGAAAGACAGACATAGAAGGCAAGCAAGGCTTTGTTTAACTTTTTTTTTTCTTTTTTAGATGGAGTCTCACTCTGTCACCCAGGCTGGAGTGCAGTGGTGGGATCTCGGCTCACTGCAACCTCTGCCTCCCGGGTTCAAGCGATTCTCCTGCCTCATCCTCCCAAGTAGCTGGGACGACAGGTGCATGCCACCACACCCGGCTAACTTTTTATATTTTCAGTAGAGACGGGGTTTCACCATGTTAGCCAGGATGGTCTCAATCTCGCGACTTTGTGATCCACCTGCCTCGGCCTCCCAAAGTGCTGGGATTACAGGCGTAAGCCACTGCGTCCAGCCAGTTTCATGTTTTTTATATTGAATACATATATACCATCTGAAATTTAACCTAAAGACTGTAATATTATAAAGAAATCTCCACAACAATTTTTTTTAACATTTAGTTAAAAAGAAACTATATAAGAAGGGCTAAATAATCACAGCACATATCCTATATTTACTTAATGGCCAAACAAGAGAAAAAAAATATTCTCCAAGCCCTGTTAAGCTCTTCTTCAATTCACTGGGTACTTGATTTACTAAATTCATATTTCATTTAAATATTTAATATTATATCACACCCTATGTACTACCTGAGGAAGGGCGCAAATGGTCAAATGCTCCAAAAGCCATTGCTATTCCCAAAGTCTAATAATTAATCCTAGCACTGGGTTTTATCAAAAATAACATACTTCTCAGGCAACGTTGGAAATAGTTTCCTTTTCTTAACCTTTTGTTTATAGCTGTGTTTTCTACATTGTTTATCTCTTTTTAAGTTATTATTAATTACAAAAGTAAAATATGTGACTTGTAGAAAAACTAGATAACACAAATTGGGCAAGGAGAAAAAATGAAAGCCATTCATGATCTCATAATACTTACTTTTTGATGTACTCCCTATTCGATACATTTTCTCAGATCTCGTTTTGTTTTATATTGCTTTGTTTTCCCAACTCTATTTTAAGCAAGACGACCTCTTTGTAGATCATACTTTCTTTCAGACTTTGCTTGCGGTTTGCATTTAGCCCATTCACTAAGATCTAGTATCCTTACAGATTTTGCCCTATTCTAAATAGATAGATATTTCACATATAATGAACATATACACACATATAAATAGGGTCATATTGTATATACTCTTTTCATTGAACTTTGCATACAAAAATCTTTTCTCCAGCAACATAATTTAGCATGATCCACTTTTACTCCACAACAGTGTTCCAGCTCCTTTTCTTCAAACTCATGCTACAAACTGTCACCTTACAAATGCTGGAACTAACATGAGCTCTGAATAAATGTTTAAAAATAAAAATAAAAAACAAGTGACAACCTTGAATTCTTCTGCATGTGTCCAGACACTTGTCTAGATAAAAACATAGGAAACAAAAACAATATTGCCACTCAGTATGGGCAAATGAATAAGGCTTTTTGCTTTTGCATATTAAAGTAGTAAAATGTAATACTAATAAAACTCAAACCTGAATTTTAGCTGCTGTAGGTTACAAATGTACACCAGTAATCAAGTAAGTCAGAATCACATGATCCCATTCTTGGGCGAGAAAGAAACAGCAAGATGAAACACCTTTCCAAGGGATTTCCTTTTCTTCATGAAATGTGACAACGTTCATCATATACACAGACATTCAGAACATTTCAAACCATTATTGAGCTCCATGCCTCTAAACATTAGTGGCATCTTACATCCTTATTTTTGCAGGGAAAAAAAACTTATACTGAGAAATACTACTTCATATGGGTAATATGTCTACACAGCAGGCAGAAAGGGACAGACCTTATATTCTCTTCATTAAGATTTACTATGCCATTATCTGGCTAAACAGCTCTTTATCTACCAGGTCTTTCCTGGTAGATACTGGTATGGGGTCTATTGGAGAGTGGGTTGAGTTCTTCACATCTGTCACAATGACAGAAAATTAACTCTTGGATTGAGAAGCAACTAAGGACAACCACACAAAGAACAAGGGAAGGGAAAGGAAGAAGGGAAGCACACACCATTGTTCTTCCACCTCTGCCTACAGGAAGCAATATTTCCACCAGGTCTTGGGGAAAGCCTGTAATTTCACCACCCTGACTGCAGCTGGAACTCCCTTTTAACTATCACGGCATCCAAGTGAAGACAGGTTTATACAGAGTTTTAAAAAAAAAAAAAAAAAAAAAAAAAAACTGAAAGGACCATTTTAATTTGCTTCCATGTGAAAAGGGGAGTACTTTTCATAGAGCCCCATAATGATGTTCAGCGGGATATTACACTTCACCATATGGCTAATTTGCACAGCAGGCTCAAAGCAGGATTTTCTTTCATTAGAACTGCCCTAAAGATCAGACTACAAAAATATGTGAAAAGAACAAACCCAAAATGCCCCCTATTGCTTAAATCTAGAAACACTGAATTCCCAGATGTAATAGCCAATTCACAGCGTTCCCATGACAAGGTCATTCCAGAGTCATGGTGGTATGGGTCACAGCTCCATTTATAAGTATTAGGGCTTTGAAAAATGTCTAAACCACAAGTTTACCTATGTAATAAACCTGCATGTGTACCCCAGACCTGAAAATAAAAATTTAAAAAACTTAACTGTATGTTTTAAAATAATTTAAAAAGTGTAACTGGATTGTTTGCAACTCGATGAATAAATGCTTGAAAGAATGGATACCCCATTCTTCATAATGTGCTTATTTCACATGGCACACCTATATCAAAACATCTCCTGTACCCCATAAATATATACACATAGTATATACCCACAAAAGTTAAAAAGAAAAATGTCTAAACTTCAAGAGCCACAACAATGTCAAAACACCTCACAAAAAAACTGTATATGGAGAAAGGATACTTGCTTTGATAGATAATTTATCATTAAAAATATCATTACTTCCAAAGGCCTCAATTCTTGTTATCACTCAATTAGCCTACAGAATTAATCTACATAAACTTGTGACCCTTATTTGAAGAGAGCAGAGGCAGTCTGATGTTCTAACAGAGCCCTGTTTATTTTTAAGGTTCCCTTATAACATATGTTTGTCTTGGCATTTCCTCCTGCTGCTATATCCCAAGAATGAGCCATAGGAGACCATCCCCTCCGGGAACCAACAGAGTCTGTAGAATTTTAAAAAAAGAAAAGAAAGAAATCTGATGTTTGATGATTATGGAGTAGTTGAGTCTGTGCTTTTGAAGAAAGTAAACATTATGATTAACAATCTTGGCCTTTGTAATTAGCTTCCCCTTTCCAAGACAGAGTGTTAATTTATTAAATATTTTAACAAAGAGTCTTTTATTATCAGATCCAGTTTGGCTGGCTCCTTTCATAGCATTACCAATTACAACCAATAAAGCTTTAATTGATGACTACTTTTTATAACCTTTGACCCAAGATGATAAACAGTTGTACCTTAGAAGCGAAAGGGTAAACCTCAAAGGGAATGGTTCTTAATCATACTTAGCAAACCAAACTGCTTAAAATTACAACTTACCTACCTGGCTAGAACAACAACAACAACAAATGCAGACTTCCTCAATGATGAAGGTTAATTCATTAGAAAATTTTGAATTTCACTTTTAAGATAAGTATCTTGTTAGGGAAACCCTAACCTGAATTATCTGCATATAATTGTGTACCTTAATGGGCTAATTATTCAAAGAATATGATCTAATCAATTTGTAGACAAGAACATTTTTAATATAAAACAAATAAGATGCAAGTTATTTTACTATTTAAAAAGAATCATTAAGATTAAAATTACATCGCCCTACCACTCCCAAATCCCATCATTTTCTTCAGTGGTCCCTAACATACCAGTTACAACTAAGGGTATGTGAGAACAGAAATAAACCAAATTATTTGCCAAAAAATAGGACACCAAAAATTCTTAACTGAGGGTCTGCATATGATGAGAAAGGAGAGTCATTGCTTTTATTACCATGAACAAAATGGGGTTTTTCTACATTTTCTCCAAAGAACTATTCCAAAAGTTGGTAGTTTAAAGTTATTATTCATATACCCAATTTCACACTTGCCAATTTTTAAGTCTTTTCTGACCTAACTTACACTTGTCAATCTTCTAAATTGCTAAGGTAATTCACAGTTTGGAAGTTTAAAATTTTCCAGACAAATAACTTAATCTGTTTCATGTTGCCAAAAGGAATAGAGCCTCTGAAACAATTTCTAAGGAGCTAATAGGAAAATGTGGCATTTAAAAATGTAAATTAAAATAATACCAACATGTTACAGATGAAGGCAGTGAGAGATTGCTAACAGTTCTCATAATGGAAAATACTGGCTTAAACAGAAGGTACAGTATAAGATTTTATACACACACACAAAAAAACTAGGCACATAGCTTCTAAGCAACTTCCCATGTATATAAGGAAGTCAATGCCAGGAAAAGCACAAAATCTGAGACTCAAAGTACTTTATAAACTGAGAGCTATACACATTATTTTTATGATATATAAATGTATGTAATGGATATTTTATTAAAGACACATGGCTTCTTCCAGCATCTCAAAATCACATTTGCTACACATACACAGACAAAAATAGCCTTTTATATAGTTAAGTGAGGGTTGGGGAAAACTCGTGTAAATAATCTATGCCTTCAGCCCTGTCATTAACAGAAACTGTACAGAAACTGACCAATTTAGAATCTAAGAATAAATAAATCTGTCACACTAAACTTCAGATGTTCAGAAAAAGAGACAGAATATGTAAAAACAGAGAAAGTGGATACATATTAGATCTACATCTGGCAAATAATGTAAGAATACAGGTAAAGGGAAACAAGCAAACTAAAAGCTGAATAAAATTTGCTTCATCACCAATTTTTATTCAGATTTTTCATTATAAGAGAATTAATTATAGATCCACATGTAGTTATAGGAAATAACAGAGACAGACCCCATGTGCACTCTATCCAGTCCCCCAAATTTAAACATCTTAAGAAACTATATTGTGTACAATATTCACATCCAGGAAATTGATATTGATAGAGTCAAGACGCCCATTTCCAGACTACAAGGATCCCTCAAGTTGTCTTTTTATAGCCAAATCCACTGCTCTCCATCTCTACTTCCTACTTCACTGCTAAGAACCACTAACCTCTTCTCAATTTCTATATAATTTCCATATTCATTTCTATGTAATATATAATTCTGTCATTTTAAGAATGTTACAAAATGAAATTAATGGGGTATCCATCCTTTCAAGCATTTATTCATTGAGTTGCAAACAATCCAGTTACACTTTTTAAGTTATTTTAACACACAGTTAAGTTTTTTAGGAGTATGGAAAGGAGTATGTAATCTTTTTTGATTAGGTTATTTCACTCAGCATAAATCTCTAGAGATTTATCCAGTTTGTTACACATATCAATAGTTCTTTCCTTTATATTGCTGAGTAGTATTCTATTATATAAATGTACCACAGGTATTTAACAATTCACCTGTTAAAGAACATCTAGGTTGTTTTCCAGTTTGGGGCCATTATAAATGAAGCTATTATAAACACTCCTGTATAGTTTTCTGCCTGAAATCTACTTATTTTCATATCATTTATTTTTATTTCTCTGGGACAAATGCCCAGGAGTGCAACTGCAGGGTCATATGGAAGTTGTTGCTTAATTTCTCAAGAAATTGCCAAATTGTTTTCCAGAGTGACTATGCCATTTTACATTTTACTATTTTATATTCTTACCAGCAACCTCACAAGCATTAGATGTCACTATTCTGATAGCAGGGTAGTGACTTTAAGTTTAATTCCTCTAACAACTAATGATGTTGAGTATCTTCTCATGTGCTTATATGCCATCAGTATATCTGCCTTGGTGAATTGTTTCTTCACGTCTTTTGCTCATTTGCCTACTTGCATTGTTTCTTTTGTTTTTTGTTTGTTTGTTTTACTGATGAGTTCTTTTTAAGTATTTATATATGCTAGATAAATAAGGACTTATTTCCTGGATATGTGGTTTGCAAATATTTTCTCCCACTCCACTGTATCTTTTATCCTCAGCAGAGTCTTCTGTAGAGTAAAAGTGTTTAATTTTGATGAGGTCCAGCCAACCAATTTTTTTCTTTTACACTGAAAGAAAATTAGTACTTTTGGAGGGAAATTTAAGAACTCTGCCTAAGCTTAGATGCTAAAGATTTTCCCCTATTTTTTCTAAATGGTTTGAAGTTTGTATAGTTTTGCATTTAAGTTCATAATCCATTTTGCATAAAATGTAATAATAATTTTTGCATAAAATGGGAGGTTAGCTCTATGTTCTCTCTCATGGTCACTCTCGCTCTCTCTTTGGTCTATGGCTGTTCAACTGTTCTGACACTATGTGTTGAATTATTTTTGTCAAATATTTTTGTGAATCTATTTCTGGGTTCTCTATTCTGTCCCACTCATCTAACAGTCTAGCCTCTCCCAATACCATGCCATCTCGATTGCTGTAGCTATATAATAAGTCTTGAAATTATATAAGTTAATTTCTCCAATTTATTCTCTTTAAAATTTGTCTTAGCTATTCTAGTTATTTTGCCTTTCGATACAAATTTTAGAATAATCTTGTTTGTATCTACAAAAATCCTGCTGGAAATGTATAGGAATTTCATTAAATCTTTGTAAAAACCTGGGAAAAATTGGTATCTTTACTGTGTTGAGTCTTCCAGTCCACAAACACAGTATGTCTCTCCATCTATTTACATATATGATTTTATCCATCAGCATTTAGTAGTTGTCAGCATACAAATTCTGTAGATTTTTCTTAGATTTAAACTAAGTATTTCTTTTTGTTAAGCAATCATAAATAATACCACATTTAAAATTTTTGTATCTACATACTCCTTGTGAGTATACAGAAGAACAACTGATTGATATATGTTATCTTATATCCTGCCATCTTGCTGAACTCACTTACTAGTATTAGGTGGTTCACTTAGTAGTCCTAGTACTGGATTCTTGAGGATTTTCAATATAGACAATCATCAGGTTATTTGCAAATAACACAGTTGTATTTCTTCCTTTCCACTCTGCATGCCCTTTATCTCCTTTCCTTACGCTAATGCACTGGATAAAACTTCCAGCACTATATGGAATAAAAGTTGTGAGAGCAGATATTTTTGATTTGCTCCTAATTTTAGCGGGAAACCATCTGGACTTTCACCCCTAAATATAAAGCTAGCTACAGGGTTTTGACATACATTTTTTATCCAGCTGAAGAAGTTTTGTTGTTGTTTTCACATCATGAATGTGTTTTGGATTTTGTCAAATGTTTTTTCTGCATCAAATGATATGATCATGTGATTTTCTTCTTTACACATCCCTGAACTAAACCTGACTGGGTCATATATTCATTTTATACATTACTGTAATCTACTTAAGATTTTGTTTTAAAAATTTTGCATCTATATTTATGAGGAATATTAATCTGTAGCTTCCTTTTCTATATTAATTTTTTCTGGCTTTACCTTAAGGGTACTAATTTCATATAATGAATCGGAAAGCGTACCCTCCATTTCTGATTTCTGTAACAACTGGTGTTAATTCTTCTATAAATGTTTGGTAGCATTCTCCAGTGAACCCACCTGAGCCTGAAGATTTTAGAAAGAAGTTTGTTTCTTTGGTTTGTTTGTTTGTTTGTTTGTTTTTAGAGATGGGGTCTCGCTATGTTGCCAAGGCTGGTCTCAAACTCCTGGGCTCAAACGATCCTCCCACCTCAGACTCCCAAAGTGCTGGGATCACAGTTGTGTGCCACTGTGCCCAGTCCTAGAGGGAAGTTTTTAAATTATTAATTAAATTTCCTTCATAGTCATCGGGTTATTCAAATTATCCATTTCATATTGGGTGAATTGTGGTAGTCTATGTTTCTCAGAGAATTAACCAATGCCTTTTACTCTGTCAAATTTATGTATATAGAGTTGTTCATAGTGTTCTCTTATTATCCTTTTCATATCAATAGTGTCTCTATAGATATTCCCTGTTTTAGTTTTATGCCTAATATCAATAATCTGTTTATTCTTTCCTTTTCTTTGTCAGTCATGTTGGAGGTCTGTCCATTTTATAAATCTTTTTTTTTTTTTTTTTTTTTTGAGACGGAGTCTTGCTCTGCCACCCAGGCTGGAGTGCAGTGGCCGGCTCTCAGCTCACTGCAAGCTCCGCCTCCCGGGTTCACGCCATTCTCCTGTCTCAGCCTCCCGAGTAGCTGGGACTACAGGCGCCCGCCTCGTCGCCCGGCTAGTTTTTTGTATTTTTTAGTAGAGACGGGGTTTCACCGTATTAGCCAGGATGGTCTCGATCTCCTGACCTCATGATCCGCCCGTCTCGGCCTCCCAAAGTGCTGGGATTACAGGCTTGAGCCACCGCGCCCGGCCTAAATCTTTTAAAGAGAAAAATCTATTTCACTGATTTTCTCTATTGTTTCTTGCTTTCAGTTTCAATGATTTTGGCTCTTATTATTCTTTCATTCATTCTACTTGCCTTGGGATTATTTTACCTTTCTTTTCCTAGGTTTTAGATGACAGCTTACATTATTCATTTGAGACTTCTGCTCTTTTCCAGTGTAAACAGTTTAGTGCTATAAATTTCATTCCCAACACTGTGTGCCACAGATCTTCATTTTCATTCAGTTCAATATACAATTTTATTTCCTTTGAGACTTCCTCTTAGACCCAGGCATTATATATGTGTATTATGTAGTTTCAGAGGTTTTGGAGATTTTCCTTTTATAGTTGTGTTACTAATTTCTAGTCTGATTCCATTGAGGTCTACATGTGATTTCAAAATTTGTTGAGGTCTGTTTGCCCAGGGTGTGCTCTGACTTAATATGTTTTATGGATGCTTGAAAAGAATGAATATTCTACTGATGTTGTGTACAGTGTTCTATAAAAGTCAGTTTATCATCTTATTGGTTGATGATGTTGTTTTTTCTGTAAACTTACTGAAATCCTGACCAGTCATTTTATCAATTTTTGAAGTTTTGAATTCTGAAGTCTTCAACTATAATAGTGATTCATCCGTTTATCCTTTCTATTAGCTTTTACTTCACATATTTTGCAGTTTTGTTGTTTGGGGCATAATCATTATCATTTAGGGTTATGCAACTTCTTGATGGATTGACCCTTTTACCATTATATAATAAACCTCGTCTCTGGTAATTTTCTTTCCTCTGGTGTCTACTTCATTTCATATTAATAGAGATTATTCTGCTTTTCTTTGATCAGTGTTTGCATGTTGCATTTTTCCCTTCATTTTCAACCTGCCTATATCATTATATTTAAAGTGATTTTTCTATAGACAATATTTCTTAATCATTTTATCAATACCTGCCTTTTTATTGATATATTTAGATAATTTACATTCAATACAATATTCACATGTTAGAACTTACATTTCTCAGGTTTTTTTGTTGTTGTTTTATGTTCATTTTCCTTGTTTTTATTTTTCTTGCCTTCCTATAGGTTCCCTGAATAACCATTTTTTTAGAGTCCCATTTTTATTTAATTGTAGTGTTTTCAAGTGTATCTATTTACACATTTCTTAGTGGTTAATGTAGATATCACATTATATATACATAATTTACCAAAGGACACTGGTGTTTCCATTTTACCAGTTCCAGAGTAGAGTAGAAACCTTACTTCCCTTTACATCTCTATCCTCCTCCATTTATAACACAATTGTCTTAAATATTTTCTCTGCATACTGTCAGAACCAAATCAGAAAGTACTGGCAAATCAAAACGTCATTTATAGAACACTCTTAACAACTGTAAAATATACATTATTTTCAAGTGCATACTGAACATTTACCAAATTATACTGTATGCTACACCATTAAGAAAATCTTCTTAAGTTTCAAAGTGTTAAAATATACAGGGTATTTCATCTGATTTCAATGGAAATCCAGAAATCCTCGACAAAATGATAGCGAGTAAAAGCAGAAAAGTATCTAGGTCCATTTAAAAGAGTTGTGTAAGAATGCCATAGCAGGCCATGCACGGTGACTCACACCTGTAATCCCAGCACTTTGGGAGGCCAAGGTGGGTAGATCACGAGGTCAGGAGTTCGAAACAAGCCTGGTCAACATGGTGAAACCCCGTTTCTACTAAAAATACAAAACTTAGCCAGGTGTGGTGGCGGGCTCCTGTAATCCCAGCTACTCAGGAGGGCTGAGACAGGAGAATCGGTTGAACCCAGGAGGTGGAGGTTGCAGTGAGCCAAGATCATGCCATTGCACTCCAGCCTGGATGACAAGAGCAAGACTCCTTCTCAAAAAAAAAAATTTAAAATAAAAAAAAAAAAGAGAATGCCTTAGCAGCCTGATTTGCTATAAGCTCCAAAGTGGAAACAACCCGATGTTTTTCATATTCATAAACTGGAGTATCACCCCAGGATCAAAAGGGAAAATACTGATAAATGCAACAACATGCATGAATTTCAAAACACATGTATCAGACAAAAAAAAGTCTTAATAAATAAAACATAAACATTCTATGCATATACAAAAAGGAAATGAATGGCCTCTAAACATTAGAAAAAATGTCCACAATGAATAGTGATTTCGAAAATGCAAGTGAAATTAACAATGTGCCATTTTTTCCCTACCAAATTAGCAAAAGAAAACAATACAACACCCAGTATTGTTGAGAGTATGGTAAAACTGTACACTAAAATTATTTTTCTAAGGAATGCAAAGTTTTAGTAGGTATCAGAAAACTTTAAGTGAATACTTCCTTTAATTCAATTTAATAATTTTACCTAAAATGATAATCAGATAAGTGAGGGCAAAAGTAAGGCCAGGCGTGGTGGCTCAGGCCTGTAATCCCAACACTTTGGGAGGCCGAGGTGGGTGGATCACAAGGTCAGGAGTTCAAGACCAGCCTGACCAACATGGTGAAACCCCATCTCCACTAAAAATACAAAATTAGCTGGGTGTGGTGGCGCATGCCTGTAATATCAGCTACTCCGAAGGCTGAGGCAGGGGAATTGCGTGAACTCAGGAGGTGGAGGTTGCAGTGAGCTGATATCGTGCCACTGTACTCCAGCCTGGGTGACAGAGCGAGACTCTGTCTCAAAAAACAACAACAACAAAAAAAAAAAACAATGTTTTTGGCTCCGGCATCTGCCATTTGAGACTACAGACATAGTAGCTATCAAGTACACAACTCTGGGATAACAATATGGGATGACTTCAGGCATCAGAAGACATCCTACACAGTAGATATAATTTACCTAAAATTATTCCTAAATTTCAACAAAAGTTATTTTGAAATAGTCAAGTATCTGAAGGTCTCCCTTAAGACAGTACTAAAGCTATGCCTGGAAAGAGGGGAAATTTTTGCTCTTTTCTGAATGGGAGGACCCAAATGCAGCCTGATCCTGGAACAAACTGCACAATAACCTGGCATTATGAAGGGCTATTTGGCAATTCAATGAAGGATGATCTACCCTAAGACTCGTCCAGAATGAGCTTGGCTCTGCCTAACTTAAACCTGGCAGTGATCCTTTCAAAACAGCAGTATTAGCGCCTGCCCCTTCCCTCCTGATTTTCCCGAGCAAGTCAGGTCTACAGTGAAGAGCAGAGAGCACAGGATAATTTCTCATTAAAAATAAATCCTTAGGAAGAACTTTAGAGAACTGTCTCAGCAAGGCTGAAATTTTACATCGCAGTTGCAGGACTCTGACAGGCCCAAAGGGACCTTGTATGACGACACTAACACATTATTAGAGTTTCTCATAAGGCAACACTCCCAATCTTTGAAGCAAACTGTTAAACATATTTGCCCATCATCTCTCACTACTCAGTCATTTTTCTAAGCCAAAACCAATGTGGTTTATATGACTGTCTTTCTCCAGGTCCTTGTATCTGATTTCCAAGTTTTTGCCAGTATTAGAAGGTAGGGCATGACTATAATTTTTAGTGTAGTTTTTCCAGAAACTACCAAGAACATTACTTCAATTAAATATTGTATAGGCCGGGGGCGGTGGCTCAAGCCTGTAATCCCAGCACTTTGAGAGGCCGAGACGGGTGGATCACGAGGTCAGGAGATCGAGACCATCCTGGCTAACCCGGTGAAACCCTGTCTCTAATACAAAATACAAAAAAAAAAAAAAACTAGGCGGGCGAGGTGGTGGGCGCCTGTAGTCCCAGCTACTCGGGAGGCTGAGGCAGGAGAATGGTGTAAACCTGGGAGGCGGAGCTTGCAGTGAGCTGAGATCCGGCCACTGCACTCCAGTCTGGGCGACAGAGTGAGACTCCATCTCAAAAAAATAAATAAATAAATAAATAAATATTGTATAAACAGCTCTTTCTCCTCACACTTCAAATACCAAAATTAATGAAAAAACAATGCCAATGTATTTATTTTTTAATAACACCTTCAGAATGTATCATTTTAGAAAAAGTCTTTGTCTTAACTGCACAGTATTTGCCCCTGTAACAGAAACATCAATGATACTATAAATTCAAAGGAGGTTTCGAATATGACTCATAAGAACAGGCTTTGATCCAAGTTTTGCCAATCACTATCTCTGTGATCCACTGAGCAGATAAATTAATCTCACTGAACCTCAATTCCCTTAACTATCAAGTGAATATTAGATATTCACTATAAAACCTGTGTATCTCAGACTGGTAGAGTGAGACTCAATGAGATAAAGTATGTATGAAAGTGCTGTGGGAAAATAACAAAGCTCCTAAATTTGAAAGGATTCAGCAGTGTGGGATGTTGACTATAAAACAGCTTAGGGCTATAACTATGTAGGGTCAAACCAAAAAAAAAATGACAAAAATTATTCTTCCTTCTAATAAGCACGTCATAACTTTGGTTATTTTCTAGTTTTTTACTTTCAAGAACTGCTTGAGGAGGAGATAGATACAGCACTAAAAATTAAACTATATCCTCAGTGCTTGCCATGCTCATAAAGAATATTTCACAAAGGCCACAGGGGACAAGTATTTTAAATTATATTGAAAAAAAAAAAGTAGAAAAGTGAAATAATCTATGTTTCAAGTTTAAAAGGCATACAGTTAAAACTTAAGATGGTATGTTTTAACTTTACACTTCATAAAAATAAATTTTACCTAACAGGCTCGATTGAGGTAACGGCTGGATTTAAGGTTTGTGGAAGCAGAAGAGGCAACTTTATGCATGCTTAAGAATAAATTCTTACTATAAAGAATCAATATACATTAAAGATTCATCATACCTGGTATGTACTAGGTAGGCATAGTGGTAGTTAAGAGTTTATAAAAAACAATGTAATTATCTCATTTATTCTTCTCTACAACTCTTTATGTTGCAATTGCTGTCACTATAAGAAAACTGAAAGCCAAAGTTACAAAGATTACTGAGAACAACGCAATTGTTTTCTGATATTATCTCATGTTATTTCTACTATATTATTCTTTTCTATGCAGTTTTTTTCTGCTTAGTCTCATAGTCTCCACTTCCAGACAAGTGTAGCTCTTGGTTTCTTTTCTTCAGGAATGGATGAAAGTTTCCTTCTAAAACTCTCCCCTCCCTCAAATCACACTTTTAAGACTAAGTCACACTAAACTTCAGGCCTAAAGTGGTTTCAGGAAACCTCCATCAAAACTATTTCAAGGAAAGAATGTGTTTCCCATCAACTAGAGATAAAAAGCTTAAAATGCAAATACTAAACTTGTTAATCAGATCATATACATCTCTTCGCCTATTTTAATACATACTCTTCAAGAACAAGAAACTCCTCAATACCATTCAAGTTTTTAGCAAGGAACTCTTTTTTTAGACAAGGAATCCCTAGATGTACCTCTTCAGAGTCTATTTTGCTACTTGGTTTGAAACCCACAGGCACAGAATAAAATGTACCTGCAACAAATATTTATGAAATGAATAAAGTATGGTTCTATTAAAGCACTACTTAGTTTTTTGTTGTTGTTGTTGTTTTCTGTGGAAAGACTGAACTTCAAAGAATGTGTAGTGACTAAGAATTCACATTAGGGATATTAGAGGGGTACATACTCCATGCTATAAGCACCAAAGTCTTTTCATATTGGTTCCCTATAATGGGTAAGGAAAACCACTTTGTGTGTAGCCTGACATGTGCATTAATGGCCTTAAAAAGAATTGCTGGTTTTCAAGTTGCACAGAAGGAAGATAAGAAATACACAAAATCAGGCTGGGTGTGGTGGCTCATGCCTATAATCCAAGCACTTTGGGAGGCTGAGGCGGGTGGATCACCTGAGGTCGAGAGTTCGAGACCAGCCTGATCAACATAGAGAAACTCTGTGTCTACTAAAAATACAAAATTAGCCGGGTTTGGTGGTGCATGCCTGTAATCCCAGCTACTAGGGAGGTTGAGGCAGGACAATCACTTGCACCCAGGAGGTAGAGGTTGTGGTGAGCCAAGATCAAGCCATTGCACTCCAGCCTGGGCAACAAGAGCAAACTTCTGTCTCCAAAAAAAAAAAAAAAAAAAAAAATTATATACAAAATCTTCCACCAGTGTTTCATGGAAATTCTGTCAAGATGTTCAAGCTAAAAGTAGCATTATAGGAAAATCCCAGTGACAGCTTTTTGACAAATATGAATGGGATATCTCTGATAATATGACATGCAAGCAAAAACAGTTTAAAGCATTTTATTAACTTTTTATAAGGAATCACATACAAAGAATTGATTTTAAAATGTTCCCTCAGTCCAGGATACATTGCTGATGCATGCAGTCTTGTTATTTTTAAATTTGTTCTCATTCATGTCCCATTTCCAATCCCATTCCCCTCATTAGTACAGGTACCCATTTGAGAATATAAGATATGTCATTCAAGTCAACATTTTATACTTATTTCTATTAAAATATGCTTTTAAAATAAACATGTATAGTATTATTGAGTTTGTTTTAATTTATATAAATGACATGGTACTATCAACTGTATTATTTCTTACTTTGATCCCCCCAGCATAGTATTTCTGAAATCTATATGTATATATTACTACATTTGAATATTGTTTGTTATTTATAATTGTTTGCTATATGTTGCATATTGCATTCAATCATATGTAAATACCAATTTTTAAATATCTTACTATCACTTTTTTAAAATTGTAAAGGTTTTTGTTGATACATATTAGATGTGTATATTTTTGGGGTTGTAAATACCAATTTTACTAACCCATTCCTCCAGTAATGAATACCTCAATTAATCACCTCTCCTCTTTGCTACCAGAAAAAATAAGTACCAAAACAAGTGCCAAAATAAACATTCTCATAAACGTTTTCTTGTAGAAATATAAGAGAGCTTCTTTGAGATATGGGCCATCACAATATGCCCTCAAGTCTTGACAGCCAGCCACTAGCCTATACACCACAGCAATTCTGGATAAATATCAGAAAAAAGTCTCCCAAGTCACTACAAACTTCCTATTAACACTGTTACTTGAGATCACTGATTTTACAAATTAAATTGAGGAGAAATCAACAACTTTGCATTGTATGAACAACCTATCTATGAAGAGTTAGCTCTCTTCATTTATTCAGCACTTCATTTAAATTTTGAAATTTTCACCATAAAGGTCTTGTACATATTTTAGGTTAATTTCTATGTAACCTATTAGAAGGTTTATTTATTTTAAACTGTATTTTCTCCATGGATATAATTAACCTACAGAAAAGCTACTGTGTATGTTTTGCTGATTTTTATTTTTTTTATTTTTTTTTTATTTTTTTATTTTTTTTTTTGAGACGGAGTCTCGCTCTGTCGCCCAGGCTGGAGTGCAGTGGCCGGATCTCAGCTCACTGCAAGCTCCGCCTCCCGGGTTTACGCCATTCTCCTGCCTCAGCCTCCCGAGTAGCTGGGACTACAGGCGCCCGCCACCTCGCCCGACTAGTTTTTTGTATTTTTTAGTAGAGACAGGGTTTCACCGTGTTAGCCAGGATGGTCTTGATCTCCTGACCTCGTGATCCGCCCGTCTCGGCCTCCCAAAGTGCTGGGATTACAGGCTTGAGCCACCGCGCCCGGCCTGTTTTGCTGATTTTTAAATCCATCTATCTTCTTTCCTTTTTTTTCCCCCTCATCCTAAGACTTTGGAAATAATGGACATGGTGGGTGAGTGTGCATCTTTGTCCTAGCATCTATCTTTATCTTCTTCCTGACATTATTGGGAATCCCTCTAAAGTTTAGTTATCCAGTAAGATCTTTCCTGTAGATTTTTCACAGATGCCCTAATTTCTCTGTAGCTAGAATAGTTAAAAACACAAAACAGGCCAGGCGGGGTGGCTCACACCTGTAATCCCAGCACTGGGAGGCCAAGGCAGGTGGATTGTATCACTTTAACCCAGGAATTCAAGACCAGCCTGGGATACATGGCAAAACGCCCATCTCTACAAAAAATACCATAACAAAAAACAAAACACACACACACACACACACACACACACACACACACACACACAAACCTGGCCAGGCATGGTGACACATGTCTATAGTACCAACTACTCTGGAGGCTGAGTTAGGAAGACTGCTTGAGCCAGGGGGGTTCAAGGCTGTATGAGATCATGCCACTATACTCCCAGCCTGGGCAACAAAGTGAGACCCTTTCTCAAAAAAATACGTATATATATACGGAGATTTTCCTTACAGTTTTGAGTAGCTTATATAAAAATTCTAGTGGAATTGATGGAGATATAAGAACCAATATTTCTGGGTCATATTGATTACTTTTATAAACATTAGGTTCTTATTAATGAATCAGGTTGCCCAGAGATACTCACCAAGGTTTTAAATTTATTCAGATATGGTATATCAAGTTGACAAAAACTGATGTTATTTTGGAGATGTACTGACCATCATCAAAATTCAAAGAAGATTAAAAAAGGGCTCAATAAAATCGTGGCTGATATTCTTTTACAAAAATGTTAAATGTAATAATACTAGAAATGAAAAATACTTTTTTTTTTTTTAGACAGGAGCTAGAGTACAGTGGCATGCTCATAGCTCACTGTTAGTTACCTCAAACTCCTGGGCTCAAGCAATCCTCCCACCTCACCTCCCAAAGTAGCTAGGACCGCAGGTATGTACAACCACACCTGGCTAATTTTTGTTTTTAATTTTTAGTAGAGATGAGGTCTCACTATGTTGCCCAGGCTGGTCTCAAACTCCTGGCCTCAAGCAAGCCTCCTGCCTTTGCCTCCCAAAGTGCTGGGATTACAAGTGTGAGCCACTACCCAAGAAGTTTCTTCACTATAAAAGAGAGGGGGTAAAATGCTAAGGGTTCATTATATATTCATTGATATCTGATAAGCAGCGATATTCAACAAATATAATGTAAGATGCAAATGTGAGCATAATATATAATTTAAAATCTTCTGGCAACTGCAGTAAAAAACAGGTGATGTTAAATTTAATAATATATTTTATCTAGCCTAATATATCAAAAATCTTATTTCAGCATGCAAATCAAAATTATTAATATTTTACATTTCTTTTTTGGCAATGAGTCTTTGGTGTGTATCTCACACTTAACAGCACATCTTGATTCAGAATATTCATGCTGCAAGTAATCAAAAGCCACACGTGGCTAGTGGCTACCACATTAGATAGCACAGCACCAGTCTAAACCATACAGAACAGAAATTCTGTCCAAAGCCATAACAATAAACCACGTGTTCTGCATACTAGAAGTATGCAATAAATATTTATTGAATAAATGAATGAATAAAGTAAATGAAGTGAGACAATCTGAAGCAACAAAACAGTATAATGCAAACGTATATATAAATGGACAAATCAAACAGAGAGGATTTCACTCTATGTATAGTTCTCTGCACCAAGCATCTCTGGCCTGCTATGTTATTACTGTAGTTCTCAAGTTGTAGGAACAGAACTCTATGGATGAGCAGCTTGAGCTGGGAATAGGCATTGGCAGAAATAACGACTCTCAGATCACAGCCAGAGAATCAGTGAAATACATATAACAATGCCTCACTAACCTCAAGTACCATTTTTGGATCAATGGGATAAATTCAAAGTATCGAACTCACTAGAACACAGCAATATCCACAAAACTGAAGCACAAAAGCTGCCCCAAAAGCCCAGAGTAGTGCAAGACCTCCAGCTGACAAAACAGCTTACCCAGAACTGCTTGGTTTGCCAGTAGAGCAAAGAAAAGGAAAAAAAAGAAGGGGGAGGGGAGCATCTAACATACTTCTTCTGCCCTGTTATTTCTACTCCCCACGATGACAAGACCTTTGTGAGCAGGCAAGGGAGTTGAGAAGAGAGAACTCAATCTCTGCAGTCCAAGCTGCTTCACATTTTTCAGAAATTACTACATGTTCAAACAATGGGATATTTGTCAAAGTACAACTTGATCACCAGAATTCATCTGTTTTTCATAACCACATTTGACCTAAACTGTGCTGACTAAACAAGGTACCCTGTGTTTTGCAGTCTGGAAAATGTGGCTCCCAACATCATTTTTAGACTGCACTAAAACCTCTTGCCCCTAGACTACAGCCTCTTGGTAACTAAGTGCATTCAGATTAGGCCAAGGATGATGTTTGCTGGCTTTCCTTGTTACATTAATCACCAGATTTTCATTTCAACTCATATTTTGGTTAACTTTTCTCTTTTTTATAGGTATCTATCAGGAGAGAAAGAGCTTCAAAATTTCTTATATCTTTTCCTTTACTGTGGGCTATGCGTGTGTGTGTGTGTGTCTGTGTGTGTGTAGTTTGCATATATGACTAAATATACTTATAATTTTTATTTAGAAATTTCAACTTATAGAAAACTTATAAGGAGAGTACCAAAAAAACTCATGTAGCCTTTATCCAGATTCATATGCTGTTAATATTTTGCCCCATATGCCTTATCATTTGCTCCATATAAATCATTTTCTACACATATATTTGTTGTTAACCATTTGAAATTATGTTATATGTATCATATCTATTTATTCCTAAATACTGCATTGTGCATTCCTAAGAATAGGATAATTGCTTACATAATCACAGAATACAATTTCTGAACAGTTAACATTTTTCTAATCTACTGCCCACATTTCAATTTTGTCAATGGACCCAGAAATACCCTCTATAGCATATTTTCCCACAGGTAGAGGATTCACTCTAGAATAGGGATAAGCAAACCATGGCCCATGGATAAAACCCATTCCAATACCCGTTAGGTAAATAAAGTTTTATTGGAGCACAACCACTTAATTAATTCACATAGTGTGTCTGGATGTTTTGCACTATAACAGTAATATTAAGTGGCTATGAGACAGACACAATGGCCTAAAATATTTACTATTAGGATCTTTGCAGAAAAAGTTTGTAAATCCTTGGCTTATGACAATGTGTTGTACTTAATTGTCTTGTCTCTTTGGCTTCTTTTAATCTGAAAAATTCCTCAGCTTTTCTTTATCTTTTGTGACTGGCATTTGATATGGTTTGGTTGTGTCCCCACCAAAATCTCAACTTGAATTGTATCTTCCAGAATTCCTACCTGTTGTGGGAGGGACCCAGGGGGAGGTAATTGAATCGTGGGGGCTGGTCTTTCCCATGTTATTCTCATGATAGTGAATAAGTCTCACAAGATCAGATGGGTTTACCAAGGGTATCCGCTTTTGCTTCTTTCTCATTTACTCTTGCCACTGCCATGTAAGAAGTGCCTTTCACCTCCGGCCATGATTCTGAGGCTTCCCCGGCCATGTTGTGCTGTTTAGGCCAAACTTCTTTTCCTTCCCAGTCTTGGGTTATGTCTTTATCAGCAATGTGAAAACGGACTAATACAGAATTTTTGAAAAACACTCCTTTCTTCCTCCCTTTCTCCCTTCCCTTATTTCCTTTTTCTTTTATTTCCTTTCTTCCTCCCTTTCTTCCTTCCTTCTTTCTCTTTCTGACCCATAGAATATAGTCTCTTGGTAACTAAGTGCATTCATAGAGGGTATACAAAAGCCCTTCTCCTCCTGACACTCCATGGTTTTTTAATCTCTAGATTATAATTTTTACAAAGGTAACATTAAATGTGGATAGGTTATGGAAATGTACAGGTTTTCTTGCTTATCTGTGGATCTATGTCAACACACATATTAGTCTAGTTGTAAGTCTTTTTCCTTTCTCATTGCATTCTTTAAAAGTCCTTTTTATAATATGAATATGAGGTAAGGAGACAGGTGTAGATGGAGTATGTTCAGGTTGTGAAAAGAAATGTTTCTTTATGATTTAGTAATATTCTCAGCTATTACGCCAGGTGTTTTTACATAGATTTTTTCATTTCATTCTCATAGAGACACTGTGAGATAAATACTATTATTTACAGTGTTTCATCATGTTGCCCAGGTTGGTCTCAAATTCCTGGGCTCAAGCAGTCTACCTGCCTCAGTCTCCTAAAGTGCTGAGATTACAGGTGTGAGCCACCGCACCCAGCCAACCTCATTTTCATACCGTAAAAAGTATGTCAACATTTCTTATAATTTCAGGGCAATGAGAAATCTCTAACCTTAGTTATTAAAACTCCATTTAATAGAACAACAAACTATATTAACCTCAATCAAAATAACTAAATTTTCTTAGCATACTTCTTAGCCTTTTACAGGTCTGTTAATTTTTCACATAGTACTTTTTTGAGGTACTTTATTCATTCATTCATTTCACAATTATTTATTCAGCTCCTTCTATGTAGTGAGAATAACCCAGAATTCTGAGATTTTCGGAAACTCTAGTTAAAGAAGATGAAGTTTTAAAAAAAAATGAGATAGGCCAGGTGCGGTGGCTCATGCCTGTAATCCCAGCACTTTGGGAGGCTGAAGCTGGCGGATCACGAGGTCAGGAGATTGAGACCATCTCTAACACGGTGAAACCCCGTCTCTACTAAAAATAGAAAAAAATTAGCTGGGCATGGTGGCATGCGCCTGTAGTCCCAGCTACTGGGGAGGCTGAGGCAAGAGAATGGCGTGAACCCAGGAGGCAGAGCTTGCAGTGAGCCGAGATCGCACCACTGCACTCCAGCCTGGGCGACAGCCTGTGCAAGACTCCATCTCAAAAAAAAAAAAAAAAAAAAAGAGAGAGAGAGATGGATCTTGCTTACATTGCCTGAGAAGGTCTTGACTGGGGACAGGCAAAGAGACTGAGCTTCTAGTCCCATATTAAGCCCCTAAACTATTTCACCTCCAGATTGTTGGTTTCAGTTTCACCTCTAGATGTTCTAGCATTTCACCTCTAGATTGTTGGTTTGAGTTATAAGAATCTGAA
The DNA here is from genome assembly GCF_007565055.1 of Rhinopithecus roxellana. Classification (NCBI taxonomy): domain Eukaryota; kingdom Metazoa; phylum Chordata; class Mammalia; order Primates; family Cercopithecidae; genus Rhinopithecus; species Rhinopithecus roxellana. The sequence continues at coordinate 25,896,933 of NC_044565.1, forward strand.
AAAGTAAAGAATCTACTACAGTCCCAAACTCAGCTTTTTCAAACTTTCACAATTTAAAATAAATCAATTCTATTTACAGGTTAAAAAACAAATCCTTCATTACACCTACTATAATCAACTGTAAATAAATATGAGCTCCAGCTATGGTATTTGTTTCTGGTAAGAATATCATTTTGGTATATGCTGCTTATATAAACACCTGAATGACCAAAATCATCTATAAAAGAAAAAGAAACTCCTTTTCTCCCTTATATGATCTTTCATTGTTTAGATCATGAGGCTCTGGCTGTAGTTATTTATGTGCCCCCAACATGACATTCAAAACTATTGGGACAAATATTAAACCAGGTAATAAATGGCATCTTGGGTAAGCCTCAAAAACCTCTGAAATTTTGAAAATTTAAAAATGAACAAACAAATCTTGCAGTTACAACCAAATTAGGTTGTAGGGAAAAAATGCAGAAATAGGGAAAGGAAGCAAAATGTGTAAGAGATCTGATCGGACATCTGAGATAAGGGAGAACAGAATGTAAATAAAAATCCAGATATCTCAGTAATGGAAGAAATTTGGTATAATTTGGAAAAGTCACCAAAAGGAAGAAAGAAAATGAGAAGTATGTTTCAGGAAAGAGAACTGCCTGTGCAAAGGCATCACTGTGAGAGCACATGGAGTATGGTGTATCTGGTGCATAAACTGTGAGTAGGCAGGAGGAAAAGAACAACCAGAAATGAGGTGAGATTGTTAGGCTAAGGATAGAATATGGAAGACTATACAGATTAGATAAAGAAACTTACTTTATTCTGAGAAAAATGGGAAACAGAAGTATTTTAAGCACTGTCTTGATAAGGTTAAAATTGTATTTAGAAGGATTACTGGGTGTTACATGGAAAATGAATTGTTTCTTCTTTGTCAGAGCTTGAAGTTATCAGATTATTGTGGTGTCTAAAGCTATTTACATGAGATGGTATTATTAAAAAGAAGGTAAGCACACTTAAGAAGTTTAATCTTCCCAAAGTAAGCATTTTGGAAAAATGAATGCAAGCATGTCTAGAGATCAAAACAAACACACACTCTCTCTTTTTCCCCCACCTTGTTGTATTCAAGGCTAAATGATAAGTATGCCCATGGGCAATAAGGTCACCAGGTTAAAAGAGCAATATGATAATTATAAAAAGTTAGATCACAGCTACTACAAACCGGGGCCCATTAGCCCATACTGCAGGAAAGTTATCACTATAACTGGCTTTTCCTGTGTCCTTATCAATGCAGTGCACAAAGTATCTCACCCTTAGTTTTTTCTCTAAGATCTATGTAGTGTTTATGCCTATCTAACCTCACCAGGCACCAGTGGGTCAGTGAAACTAGGAGGCAGTGAGATATGGCAGGGGACTGATGAGACAACCTGTTAAGTGTCAGAGATGGACTAGGAGTTACCAAACATTTCAGGGCAAACTTTCCACATTAAAAAATATCTCTAAAGAAACTACTTAAAATACATTCTTATTGTTCAGGAGTACTCAGGATTACCATGGAAACAAATCAGAAAGCTTCCAGCTCTTCCAATAGTATAAATTGGCTCCTCAAAGATGTAACTTGCATTTGTTTTAGATGTTGTGAAATAGCAGATGAATATTTTGAGATGGAAAATAAAGTCCATTTAAAATGAAAATAAAATAATTACAGACAGATCAAGAGGAATAGTGTCTAAATATCCACTCCTGAAACATTAAACAGTCACCTGAATTTCTTAAAAATAAATTTCAAGGGAGAAACATCAGAATTCCTCTCTAAAACCAATGATATC